>NC_137689.1:23220897-23225897 GCF_963989245.1 Nansenia antarctica | reverse complement strand
TTTCGGGTAGTTCAGAGATATTGAGCATCAAAGTTTTTACATTCCATTATGTTTTGTGAGATGGAACCTTTGTATTTGATTAATTACTAACTTAAAAAATGCAACATTTTAAAAATAACACCACACAGGCATTAATAAACACCTAATGGATCAGATTATGTAAAAAAAAAAAAAAAAAAAAAAAAAAATGGAGATAGAACCTTATAATTCTAACGTCACAAAGTGCTGTATGTTCATCTGTTCAGCTAGGAAGGTTTGACCCATAGTAACCATGGTAACCATATTAAGAGACGTATGCAACGTTATCGCTACCCTGAGGACCGCATCTTGTAGTCTTTTAGAAACAGGTAAAAAATATTTTAGTAGTCAATTATATACTAATATGTTGTATAATAGAAGATAAGGAGATACACAAACTGTATCCACTGCTACTCATAACACATATTTAGTGGATGAGGTCAGTGCAAAATTAATATAATGTCATTTAGCTGACCCTTCTATCCAAAGCGACTGACAGCATCATTACAGTACAGCGAGGGCATACATGTTTCCTATGTTTTTAGTATCGAATAACTCCATAGTTAAAAGACCTCATAGATGAAACTCTCCTCACACAGCAAGGTCCCTTCATCCTTTCTTTGATGGATTTCCTCAGAGTGACTGGAGAGAGAGAGAGAGAGAGAGAGAGAGAGAGAGAGAGAGAGAGAGAGAGAGAGAGAGAGAGAGAGAGAGCATAGATGACTTTTTCCTGCTATGACTGATGGATAGATGATTCACTTACTCAAATGTCTTTGTTGTAAGTCGCTTTGGATAAAGGCATCTGCTAAATGCCAAAAATTAAAAAATGTGCATGAGAGAGAGAAATGGGGCGGGGGGGGGGGAACAACAGGGGTGGTTGTAGTGAGACTGACAGTGTAGGGTGCTATGTTTACACCCCCCTTCCCCCTCTTCCCTCAGGGTGTTGGAGTGGCCCTGCCTCTGGTCTGAGTGACAGGTATGCTCCCTGTCCGACAGGCCAGGCCACTACGCAGACCCTGGGGGGGAGGGGGGGGATGGAGGGGAGAGTGGGGAGGCTGAGGGACTGGAGGGAGGGAGTGTCGCTTTTTGATGTTTGTCTCTGTGTGATTGACACTCCTAAAATGGCAGGGGAAGTCACTCATGAGGAGATGGTGCGCAGGGACTCTCTCTTTGTCACTTTCATATTTCTTCCTCTCTTTCTTTTCCTCAGTTGTTGTTATTTTTTTTGCTCACGACTCATGACTGTATTCCTCTGTCCACTCCTAGCCTTTCCAACGTCCCCCATCCCGAGACCTACCCACGTCAGCCCTGTGTTGAAATAGTATTGGAATATATCATCTAAAATGATAGACTTTGCAAGGCTGTGCTTGATTTTTCCTGGTACAAGAGAACCAATGGATCCGTCCAAATGTTGTCAGCTGGGCTCAAGAAAATGGAAATCTGGGATTATTATTATTATTGAGAAATAATCCCAGCCATGTTTTTTTTACCCCAAAAAAACGTTCAAACTTGCTAATCGTTGCTCACTATTAACACACAAACACACACACCTCTCCCTCCCTCTCCTTTGCTCTTTCCATAGTGTTTGAATGGACAGGTCAGCAAGCTTTACCGCTGCCTCACACACACTGCTCCACATCCCAGGCTCCAGAGCCTGATTCATACACAAGGGCCAGTGAGTAACAGGACAGGCTGTCAGTTCTCAGCTCTTCGGTGGAAACTCCCCTTCCTCGGATGTTTAATCACAGCATACACCCGTCCAGCACTGACTTTCACAGCCAGACTCCCCCCAGCCAACCTAACAACCATATGTGATCCTGCCCTCTCCCACACTGTGTGTGTGTGTGTGTGTGTGTGTGTGTGTGTGTGTGTGTGTGTGTGTGTGTGTTGTCAGCGTGAGCATGCACGGCAGTGCACCCACACACAATCCAGACACTCAGCATAATTCCCAGATTCCTCCCTCCTCTGAATTAAACAGAGAACACACACACACACACACACACACACCCCTCTATGCTCTCTGAGAGCTCACTCTGCATTGAGGTCAGTCCTTGAGAAAGATAACTCTAATGTGTGTGCACGTGTCAGCGTGCTTGTGTAGGTCAGTGTTGGGGAGGCTACTCTGAAAATGTATTTAACTAAAGAGCCAATTACTTTATGAGTGAAGAACTTGAACTATGCTAAAGCTACCCTTGAGAGAAATATAGTTTGTCAAACTGAAGCTACAATGCAAAAGTAGGTCACTACACTGAAACTGCTTCATCCAAGTCAGTACAGTCAGTCAGTGAAAGAAGACCAGTCCATGTGACAGAAAGCGTGCGATTCCAAAACTCGAAAATTACTGAGAGAAAAAAAAAGATGTGAGATGGAGCAAAGTGGAGGGAACGAGGCAGTAAGGGAAGAAATAGTAGTGACATTTGATGTTCAAGGGCTGCAATAATGGTTCCAATTCCTATGGTTTTGGGGGTTTTCTTTCGCAGGAAAATCTAGTGAGTAGTGACAGTAGCTTACTACACATGGCAACAAAGTTATTGGATACACCACTATGTGTGTGTGGTTGTCATTAATGTGTGTGTGTGTGTGTGTGTGTGTGTGTGTGTGTGTGTGTGTGTGTGCTTGTCTTTAATGTGTGTGTGTGTGTGTGTGTGTGTGTGTGTGTGCACAAGTGTGTGCACGAGTGTGTGTGTGAGTGTGTTTGTGTGAAGGTATATTTTCAGCCTGATATTTCACATTCTTTTATCACGTATGTTGATATACTATAGTAGGACGAACAAATGGTTAAATATTACGTTTCACAATTTACAAACAGTTAACAAACTACTTAAGAATGGTTTACAAGTCAATGTTCCCTTTTTTGTTTTTACAAGCCGAGATGCCCTTATCTATCCCCCCCTCCCACTCTCCCTCTCTCTCTCCCTCCATCCATCTCTCTTTCTATAATGTATTCCGTTCCACAGTGATGGGAGAAGGCTACGGCGGTTGTTTTGACAGCTTTACCTTCCCCTCCAAAACCAGTCCTGTTCCCATCCTTCAGAAACCATTTGTTTGACGGATTTGGCAGGGGCCTGAGTGGGTGTCTGTGTGTGTGAGTGTGTGAATGTGTGCGTGCGCGAGTGTGTGTGTGTGTGTGTACTGTATATCTGTGTGTATCTCTGTGTAGGGGGGGGGGGAATGGCATGTTATTGTTCCTCAGTGTTTTGTTAATAAGTCTTGTGGTAATAGCTGTCTGCGAATGTGAACGTTGTTTGTGATCCGTCATTGTCTCTCCGGCTTTGTCTGACCCTGGGAGATGAGACAATGCGTGTGTGTGTGTGTGTGTGTGTGTGTGTGTGTGTGTGCGTGCGTGCGTGCGTGTGTGCGTGCGTGCGTGCGTGCGTGTGAGTACAGTGTTTAACCACGTCTGTCTTCCTCTGTTCTTCAGAGCAGTCTCCAGTGTACCCCCTGGGGTCTGATGGCGTCTCTGGAGCAGCAGGTTGGGGACCTGAGGGTGAACACAGAGGCCAACTCAGTGGAGCCCCCTGCTGATGTGGGGGACAGTCGACCCAGCTCAGGTACACAACACTTCTTCACTTCTTCCACGCTTGGCAACCACCTCTGACAGAACACAACAACAGTATGCAAAATGTGGGATATGATTTTATTGCCACATCTATTTCCATATCTGCTGGAGAACCATAACATTCTGTTCTATTCTATTCACTTCCATTCCGTACAGTTCTAGATTGGCACCCTTGGGCTCGTATCTGCATGCTAGTTCCATCCGACTGCGGAACCGTACGATTCTAAGAAGCGAGTCATTATTGAGGCAATTGAGCTTCCCCTCGGTTCAGGGGGTGAGGTCATTATTTGAAGGGGTTTCGTGGCTGGCAGGAACAAAAGCATGCAGACACATTGGCTCCACTTTATAATGGCTAAAGCATCCACTGGGCCACCACTGCCCAGCCACTGGTCTCAACCCTATCTGGCCTCACTCAGACTGTATTTCACATGTCCTGTAGTCCGTTGAGAAAGGGCCAGAATACCAGGTTTGTCAGGGTTGTACAGTTTTCACAATTTGTGAATCTGTTGGGAAAGGTTTAGGAATTCCACATGAAGTTGATCTATGCGTCCCGTTCGCAAAAAAAGCAGTGGTTTTTTTCAGAGAGCTGAAATGTACTTGGCTAGAAATGCTGTAAGGAATCCAACTCAAACGACTTTCTGCTTTCCTCCCGAAGAAGGAGCTTTTAAATTCACAGCTAATGTTCTCGCCCATTACCTCAAAGTATGTGCAGACGGTTGGTGATTTGTAGATTGAGAGTGGCACATTGAAAAAGCTCAGAGAAACCTGGAGAGGCATCAATAGCTAGCTGTTATTTTGAATGTGATAAACAACACGTCTATCCAATGCTACGGTATCTCTTTAGCACCGCAAAATTAACTGGACAATTAGGACAAATGACACATTCCAAGCTAGGCTAGTAATGCTAATGCTAGTAGTGTATCTCATAACAGAATGTTGTCTTGGTCACATGAAAAAGATGCAATAACGAGTGTGGTTGCTCTTTGGGGAGAGACCAACTGAAAAGCACAACAGCATTTTGTTTGTTTGTTGTTTATTTTCAGAGCTGGAATTTTCATGTGATGCCAACCAAACCACATTTTACAATGTTGCACCCAAAATAATGAAAAGAAGCATTCTTTCCTTTGATTTATCTGGTGTAAATATAGTCTGTGTGTTTAAAAAGCCCCCTTTTTAAACGTACAGACACGGTGGGGCTTGAAAGAAAATAAATGCCAAGAACCAAATAACACCTCGTCTGTGGACAGAGAAAAACTATATAAAAAATTAAACAGTAAGGTTCACTTGAGTAAAGAGATTGGAGAGAAATCTCTGGAGAAACCAAATGCATGAGGTGGACTCATCCGTCCAAGGGTGGCTACAGGAACACGTCTGTCGCAGTACAAATCTGTTCCTGTTGTCAACGAAAGGACATCGTATGACT
>NC_137689.1:23213397-23218397 GCF_963989245.1 Nansenia antarctica | reverse complement strand
GTGAAAGGATTCCTGCAGCACACACACACACACACACACACACACACACACACTCACACACACACACACACACACACACACTGTTGTGTCTGGAAAAGCCGGCCACAATAACAGTATCCCTTGTTTCTGCAGCTGTGTGTGTATTGTAGTGTTCCTGGCCGGTCCAGCGCTGTGTTTGCTGGCACTTTCTCGTGAGTGGGCTTGTTTACAAACTCCCCTCGTGCTTCTTATCAAGGGTGTTTTGTTAGCAATCCTTTACAATAAGTGCCACTCCAGTCAAGACAGTGAGTGGCTAGACTCGAGGGGAGGGGTGGGAGGTCAAAAGAGAGAGGTGGTCTTAGCAGTTCTTTGTCTCATGCATACATCGGGGTGGAATCCTAGCTTGAAAATCTGCATGTGTCAAGTCGAATCATCGCGCTAATTCTTCACATTAAATGGTTCACAAATGTTGTGGTCGTGACAAATTGGTCGGTTATGGCTGGATAGACAGGCACTAATCAGGAGCCTTTATGACATGGGTTTTAGTGGTACTGTAGTTATTCATCAGAGCAGTCATACTTCACCTCCCTGTCATCAGGACGACCACGCCGCGTGATTTCATTTGACTTGCCGTGTAAATCTCTAGATGAGAGTGTTACATTCGTTTTCTTAAGATAGGATAATGAATAAATATATTCAATGGGCATAGATGATGTATTTGCCAATGTGATGAACTGTTAATCAGTGTATAGCCTGCATAGTATATATAGTATATGTATATATGTTACGGTACATGTGGGAATACGGTACATGTGGGAAAATTAGGGTTAGGGTTAGGTGCTACGTCGACTTGGTACATGCTGGCATGTCTAACCCTAACCCTAATCCTAACCCTAACCCTAACCTTAACCGTAGCACCCTAGCACCTAACCCAACCCTAGTTTTCCCACAGTGCTCAAAAAGATCTGGGATATCGATCTGTTCAGTTAGGAAGCGTAAACAATTGTTAATCAGTTTCACCTGCTTTGGTGCAAATGAAAGCGACAACAGGTGGACAGGAGAGGCAACAGCAAGACAACCCCCAAAAATTGTTTTGCAGGTGGTCGGCACAGACCGCTTCTCTCTCCTTATCCTGGACAGACTACCAAAACAGCAAAATAAAGTGTCTTAACGACAGAAAAAATGATAGCTGTTAGAAATACATTACCGGGAGATTCAATAAGGTAGTTGTATGTAGTTGTATGTCAGGAAATGACACCTTAGGCCACTGGGTCGGTTGTTCATCCACTTTGAATGGAGGCAGACTGAAAGGACACTCATCAACCCCTATTTTTGCAATTATTTTCTATATAACGACGCGGATCGTCGATCGGCAACGACATGACATGATTGTTTGCCTGACTGGCCATCGACTTTGGGCAATACCTAAAAAGCAACGATACCCGGATACGTTGCTCTGATGAATATCCATGGAGTGTCTTGAGTATAACCAAGTGACCATCTGCAAGCCTGCTGTGTCTCCTGACGGTGTTACCTGGTTGATGACAGTGTTACCTGGTTGATGACAGTGTTACCTGGATGATGACAGTGTTACCTGGTGATGACGGTGTTACCTGGTTGATGACAGTGTTACCTGGTGATGACGGTGTTACCTGGTTGATGACAGTGTTACCTGCTTCTGTTTTACAGGGGAAGTCTTCGTGGCCCATCGAGACGGCCAGACGCCAGACTCCGGGTGTCGCCCCCTGGTCCCCCGCTCCTCCTCAGTCCCCTACCCCTCCCTGGCGGGCATCGCTGAGGGAGCTAGAGAGGGGGAAGGCGAGGACGAGGAGGACGAGGAGGCCTGGCCCTGGGACCCCAGCGAGGGGGCAGGAGTGGTGGAGGCGGTGGGTGTGATGGGGGTGGAGGGGGGACTAACGGAGGAGGACTACCGCCAGGCCCAGAGGGTGGAGACTTACATCTTGGGTCTGATCCAACGGCGCGCCGCGCCCCCGCGGCCCTGCAAGCCTCGCACCAGCCTGGCCCACGAGGCCCGCACCATCACCGTGGCACGCCAGAGCAGCCTCTGCCGCAAGGAGCCCCCGCAGCCCTGCCCCGCCGTCCCCGAGCACCACGCCACCTCCCCCAGCGCCGAGGGCCCCGCCTGGGCCTGCCGTAGCCTGGATCAGCAGCCCTACCTGGGCATGCCTCTGCTCCCTGAAGACCCCCCTCTCCTCCACCACCATCACCACCACCACCAGCAGCAGCAGCAGCAGCAGCAGAACCACCACCAGCCCCACCAGCAGGCAGGGCTCTACCCCAGGCCCAGGCAGCCCTCCCTGGCCAACACCCGCTCCGCCTCCCTGGACTTCCCCTGCGGAGCTCCGGCAGCCCAGCAGCAGGACCCCAGCAGCAGCGAGCCTGACTCGCCTCAGCACTTCTACAACTACCCCTTGCCACCGGCGCCGCCCCGCTCGCCGCCTTCGCCGGACGAGCAGCTGGTCAACGCCCAGTACATCCCTGCCCAGCCCTGCCGGGCCCCAGCCAGGGCCTCCTCCTCCTCCCACTCGCACTCCCACTCCTCCCACTCCCACAGGGGGGCCCCCGGGGGGCCCAAACCACCCAGCAGGAGCGGCCACTCTCCAGAGAGGGCTTCCCAGCAGCAGCAGGGCTCGTCCCCGCCGCAGCAGCTGCAGCACAAGGTCAGAGGCGGCCCCAAGAAGTGCCGCTTCAGCGAGGAGAGGCCGGCCTCCAAGAAGCCCGGCCGGAGGGCCTGCAGGTCCCAGTCAGAGAACAGCCTCCTGGGGCAGCGTGGCGTCCCCGAGCGCAAGTACAACACGGTGGAGAGGGATGGTGGAGGGGGAGGTGGAGGTGGAGGAGGTGGAGGAGGAGGAGGAGGGGGAGGGGGAGGAGGAGGAGGAGGAGGAGGAGGAGGAGGGAGCGGCCGTGGCAGCGGCAGCCAGCCCAAGGGGAAGAGGCCGCAGCCTGGCACCGCCGGGTACCGACGCTGGCGCTCCACCCTGGAGCTCAGCCAGGACGAGGCCGAGCCGCCGCCCCCCCAGCCGCCGGCCCAGGCCGACCCAGGGTCCAGACGCGCCCGTAAAGCCCGGCCCGCTCCCCCGCCGTACGCCTACGCGAACCCCCACCCCCATCATCACCCCCACCCCCACCCGCATCACCCTCACCCCCACCTGGATTACTTGGACAGGGAGCGGGCCCCCCAGTTTCGGCCCGACGGGGGGTACGCCCACGCTGGTCAGGGCGAGTCAGAGTCCAGTCTGAGCGAGGCTGACTCACCGGCCTCCAGTTCTCTGTCCAGCGACTCGGACGAGAGCGGGGGGCTGGTGTGGCCCCAGCAGCTGCCCCCCAAGCTTTCCCCCCCCTCTCCCCCCGCCCCGGCCGGAGCCCCCCTGCAGCCCAAAGCCTTCGTCAAGATCAAGGCCTCCCACGCACTCAAGAAGAAGATCCTGCGCTTCCGCACGGGCTCCCTCAAGGTTATGACCACCGTTTGAGCAACGGTGATGACCACCGTTTGACCCACCCTGGGCCGGTATGGACCCTACGGATGGTTACAAAAACAGGGCCATGAGACTTTTAATAACCCCGATGCATTACAGTTTCCTTTGAGGAGCACTGGCTGATGAAGGAGTGTCTAATAAAGATGTATAGTAGACTTCCACTTTGTACATGTAGCAGCACTGCAGGCTTCAGATCTGACAGTAACTCCAATGAATAAGCACATAGAGCTGAACCTCAGCTCCAAGCACTGACCCTCGCTCAGTGCAGCCTGATGACAGTGGGGTTCCAAGACTGAGAGTTTTGCTAGCTGAGAGTTTGTGGTTAAGGTCATTATTGGGGGGGGGGTAGCGGGCTTACAGTATAAGACTGGGACATCGAGACTAGACGCCCCCTTCCTCCTTCCGAAGACTTCGCCTCCCCAAAATAGGCCTTACTGCCCCCCTCCCCCCGCCTCCCCCATATCTCCCCCTTCCACCCCCCTGACAGAGTACTGTGATCATGATGTGATGACTGTGACTCAGCATCCTGTGTGTGTGTGCGTCTCTGCACACGCCCCCGTCTCTGTAGCGGGAGGAGAGAACGCTCCTGTATATTTATGAATGTAGCCTGTAAATAAATAAAGACATAAAGAGCTGGGACCACAGAACCCTCGGAGACTCACAGTGGTCTTTTTCTTGACCACACGTGGCCAGTGTGTGTCTGGTAGGGTGTGTGTTTGTGTGCGTGTGGGTGTGTTTGTGTGTGTGTGTTCGTGCGTGTGTGTCCTCCATAAACATTCTACGGCTCATAAAAGCTCAAGCTGTCCTGGATAATTAGCGCTCCGGTCTATGCGCTAAAGCGCTACCACACAAAAACTATAAATAACGGTAATGAATTGGGTTGATGCTGCTCTCAAAGCGCAATAACATTGGAAGATAGGGAGGACTGGCCTCCTGCGGTGTGTAGACAGATTTAATGGGCAAAAAGAGACATCCTGACTATGACCGTTTCAGAGAAGAGACAGGCTGAGGAAAAAACATCCCTACATGGCTAACAGATAACATGAGTCATGTTAGCTAGATGCTAATCTCCTCCTGCCAATTCAAACCACATGTGTCAGAGGCCACAGCTGTTGCTGGAGGAATTAAACGGCTGTATCCGCTTACGTTGGGTGTTACCAATTGGCCGAAACATTTTAATACCCATATATAGGTGGGCACAACACAGAAACATACACACACGCACACACGCACGCACACACAGAGGGGGTAGGGGAACACACACAGTTAAAAGCCTGGTGTTGGTGATGTAAGTGTTGAGTGGAAGGTAAAGGGGGATGGGGCCATGGGGGAAGGGCGGATGTGATAGAAGAAGAGGGAGGGCATGAGGAATGGAAAAAGGGAATTCAAGTGGAGGTGGAGAAGAAGAGGGGAAAGGGGAAGAGAGAGAGAGAGAGAGAGAGAGAGAGAGAGAGAGAGAGAGAGAGAGAGAGAGAGAGAGTGAGAGAGAGAGAGAGAGGAGTAAGAGGAGCGGAGATGCTGGTT
>NC_137689.1:23185897-23210897 GCF_963989245.1 Nansenia antarctica | reverse complement strand
AAGAAGGAGAGATGCTGGAAGAGAAGAAAACATTCACATGGTGTGTGTGTGTGTGTGTGTGTGTGTTTCAATGTCGGGCAATACCAGAAAGCATGGTGAATCAATCCTAGTCAAATCGATGTGCCTCTCACATTTCCCATTGACGTACACTTTTCCTGGCATCGCATGTCAACTACAACCCCAGCACTCCAACGCTCAACATCCCCTTGGTTTTCAATGAGGCTACACTACTCTCTCTCTCTGTCTCTTTCTGTTCAAACCCAGCTTATGTACTATAACAGTATATAGAGGACTATATTTGCGCTATATTTTAACGTCAAAACCAGTCTTAGCGCAAACGCAGGAGCTGACGGAGAGCAGATGGGGTGTGTCTGAAATATTAATATTATTTTCAAGGCCAGCACTGTGGTCATTTCACCTGTTACCGCCGACACAAATTGCTATGATGACTGTGTCAACCTTTTGCAGACCGCTCCATCTCACCTCACTTCTTTTCTCTCTCCTCTCTCACTCGCTCTTTTTTTCTCTCTCTCCCTCTCCCTCTGTCAACCTCTCTCACTTCTTTTCTCCCTCCACTACTGACTCACTCTCTCTAGTAGTCGCTTAATTTCTCAATTTCGCTGGCCATGGCGTTCTGTTTACATTGAGTCTGCTGCTTGTACAGGGCCTGTGGTTTTTCTTGTCTGGGTGAACGTCCAGAGAAGATGTGGTTTGCAGCTGTTACTCTCCGCAGCCTGGGAGAGCAGCGGTACTCCCACCGCGTCGACACCCGAGACTCGAGTGCAGTAGATTGGTGTGGTCAACGGACAAGACACCGTGGACCTGACGCTACCCTGACAGAATCAGCATCCAGCAATAGCATGGAAATGCATACATACTATGAGGCAGTGGTGTGCCGTCAGGGCCAGCAAGGCCTTCTCTGCTGGCCTAAACATCATCAGAATATACATTTTATTTTAATATATTTTTTCCACAAATATGTATTAATGATTCCCCATAGTCTATTCTCTTCATTTCATAGCTTTCCTCTTGGTTGCGCTGCTTCCAGTCTCCGATTGAGATTTGGAGGGCTGGCCTTTATGTTAGAGCTTTTATCCAATCAAAATGTGTTGCTAGGGGGCTCCAAAATCTGCCCGCCTGCACGCTAAACGGTGCCGCGGATACGACCTGTAACTTAACGTTGGAACGAGAAAACCTGTGGCGTACCTAGTAAACCTACGTAGATGCGAGCAAAAGCAACAACGGCGCCTGCTGTAAGGCTCAATGATGTCAGCACCCAGCACGTCTTTTGATTGGATACGCACTATTGATACGCACTATTGATATTCACTATTGAGATGCGTAACTATGCCGGTTGATGTGAAACTTTTGAAAGTGCGCAGGGAAACGGAGCTCAACAACGAAAGCTTTCGTTGACTGATCGATAATACTGATCGATTGTGTCCTGTTTTTGGGTAAACAATAACTTTCATTTAGGGGACACGATAAAAGCGCCGAGTCCACAAACAGAGGAAACTACGTTGAGCTTCTTTCTTTTCTGGCTGAAAACAACCCAGATTTACATTACCACCTGTCCACAAACAAAGTGTTTACTGGGACGTCAGGCAAAATACAAAACGACCTGATTTTTGCTATTCATAGCTTTCATGTGACGTCACAGCATAGTGGAAACGCCCACCTGACGGGCAAAAGGCACTTTTTGCGGGTTAATAACTTTGATTTCCCGTGGGTTAGGAAAATAATTCCAACGTGTCCGGAAAGAGGAGAAGCCAGGGAATCGAAACGTTTTTGAATGGAGTCGATCCTCCACTCCTATCACCGTGGACACAGGAGCGAATTCCCGGGTAGAAATATCCCCTCGACCCGCTGTCAGCGGGAGTTCCGTCCAGCAGCGGTAGAACTCCCGAACGCCCGGTTGATCGAGTTTCGTATTAAAAGCAGTGGCGGCTGGTGCTAAAATTTTGGGGTGGGGCACAGGTTATGGGGGCATGCTCCACGGGGAAGAATATCAACTTTAAAATCTGGATTTACAGTCGATTTTAGGATGAGAATAGCTCTACCCCCCTGTACAGACCTCGCCATCCCCTCTACCCCCCTGTACAGACCTCTTCATCCCCTCTACCCCCCTGTACAGACCTCTTCATCCCCTCTACCCCCCTGTACAGACCCCGTCATCCCCTCTACCCACCTCTACAGACCCCGTCATCCCCTCTACCCCCTGTACAGACCTCTTCATCCCCTCTACCCCCCTGTACAGACCTCTTCATCCCCTCTACCCCCCTGTACAGACCTCTTCATCCCCTCTACCCACCTCTACAGACCTCTTCATCCCCTCTACCCCCCTGTACAGACCTCTTCATCCCCTCTACAGACCTCTTCATCCCCTCTACCCCCCTGTACAGACCTCTTCATCCCCTCTACCCCCCTGTACAGACCTCTTCATCCCCTCTACCCACCTCTACAGACCTCTTCATCCCCTCTACCCCCCTGTACAGACCTCTCCATCCCCTCTACCCCCGTGTACAGACCTCTTCATCCCCTCTACCCCCCCTGTACAGACCTCTTCATCCCCTCTACCCCCCTGTACAGACCTCTTCATCCCCTCTACCCCCCTGTACAGACCTCTTCATCCCCTCTACCCCCCTGTACAGACCTCTTCATCCCCTCTACCCCCCTGTACAGACCTCTCCATCCTCTCTACCCTCCTCTACAGACCTCTCCATCCCCTCTACCCCCCTGTACAGACCTCTCCATCCCCTCTACCCCCCTGTACAGACCTCTCCATCCCCTCTACCCTCCTGTACAGACCTCTTCATCCCCTCTACCCTCCTCTACAGACCTCTCCATCCCCTCTACCCCCCTGTACAGACCTCTTCATCCCCTCTACCCTCCTCTACAGACCTCTCCATCCCCTCTACCCCCCTGTACAGACCTCTCCATATCCTCTACCCCCCTGTACAGACCTCTTCATCCCCTCTACCCTCCTCTACAGACCTCTCCATCCCCTCTACCCCCCCTGTACAGACCACTTCATCCCCTCTACCCCCCTGTACAGACCTCTTCATCCCCTCTACCCTCCTCTACAGACCTCTCCATCCCCTCTACCCCCCATGTACAGACCTCTCCATCCCCTCTACCCCCCTGTACAGACCTCTTCATCCCCTCTACCCCCCTGTACAGACCTCCTCATCCCCTCTACCCCCCTGTACAGACCTCTCCATCCCCTCTACCCACCTCTACAGACCTCTTCATCACCTCTACCCCCCTGTACAGACCTCTTCATCCCCTCTACCCTCCTCTACAGACCTCTCCATCCCCTCTACCCCCCTGTACAGACCTCTTCATCCCCTGTACAGACCTCTTCATCCCCTCTACCCCCCTGTACAGACCTCTTCATCCCCTCTACCCCCCTGTACAGACCTCTTCATCACCTCTACCCCCCCCCCAGTTTTCTCTACAATTTCTACAATTTTCTCTCTACAGTTTCTACACGTCAACGTGTACCGAAACACTTGTTTCCAACGTGGTCCTACGTTTCTCCTACACCAAGACACATACAAAGAGCATAGAAACATACAAAGAGCATAGAAACATACAAAGAGCATAGAAGATACAATCAGAATACAGTCTGCCATTCCTTCTCCCAGCATCGATTTGGTTTTCCTATCATGACTGAAGGACAGATGATTCACTTACTTACACAAGTTTGACTTCGGTAAGACGGTCGCGGAGACGGTCGCGGAGACGGTTCGCGGAGACGGTCGCTGATAATTAAGACCAGCAGTAGAATGTTGCCAATAGACATATTACACAAAACACAAAACGAACAAAAACAAATAAAAACACTTGAAGCAAACTATCACCGGCCCGAGTCGCTACAGCAGCGCCACCGGAAGTAGGAAGTGGAAGACAAATGAAAGATGTCAAACCCCAAACATCTTATGCTGGATATACAACCGGTGTAATTCAGGACGCACATATGTGCGCCCCGGCCAAGAAATAGAGACAGCCAATTGGAGCGCTGCTACAGCTCACGTGTAAGCCAAAAGTATTTGCAGTATCATAGACTTGCATTGACCGGCGCCCCGCGACTCCTCCCCCTATGTATTTTAACAGTGAATTTTACACACACACAGATAAAAATGTTTATTGTATTGGAGGATTTTTAATGAATGCTGATAGGCGCCGACAGAATATCAGCCGCATTTTGTGAATAAACAATGTTTATTTAAAAAAAAAACGTTTACAAATCGCAACTAGGAAGTGAAGGTGGGGAACTAGGAAGTGAAGGTGGGGGCGGCGCCCCAGCGCCCTCTATCGGCCAGCCGCCACTGATTAAAAGTATATCTTCTCGGGGTGTCAGCGAGGTGGTTAAGGGCTCAAAATGACCGTATACTGATGGTGAATTTAGCAATAATAGTATTGTATTTGTACCACCTCCATAACCGGTGTTATTCACGGAGAAAGCCGGTCAAGGATGCACCTTTTGCGGGTTAATAACTTTGATTCTCCGGGGGTTAGGAAAATAATTCCAACGTGTCTGGATAGAGGAGAAGACATGGAATCGAAAAGTTTTTGAATGGAGTCGATCCTCCACTCCTATCACCGTGGACACAGCAAGGAGCGAATTCCCGGGTAGAAATATCCCCTCGACCCGCTGTCAGCGGGAGTTCCGTCCAGCAGCGGTAGAACTCCCGAACGCCCGGTTGATCGAGTTTCGTATTAAAAGTATATCTTCTCGGGGTGTCAGCGAGGTGGTTAAGGGCTCAAAATGACCGTATACTGATGGTGAATTTAGCAATAATAGTCTTGTATTTGTACCACCTCCATAACCGGTGTTATTCACGGAGAAAGCCGGTCAAGGACGCACCTTTTGCGGGTTAATAACTTTGATTCTCCGGGGGTTAGGAAAATAATTCCAACGTGTCCGGATAGAGGAGAAGACATGGAATCCAAACGTTTTTGAATGGAGTCGATCCTCCACTCCTATCACCGTCGTGTATCTTGATAGTTCTTCGAAGATGGGTGAGGTGGTCTAAATAGTAGGCAGCCTGTAAATCGCCATGTTGAGCGATGTTGCTATGATACTTTTTGCCCGTCAGGTTGGTGGTTGCTAGGGAAGAAACCACGTGACTGAAAGCTATGAATTGCTAAAGTGATGGGAGAAGAGATCAAAATGGAGATTAAAAAGGCACCCTTTGTCGCTATTATGGTGGACGAGACGACAGACGTGGGTAATGTAGCGATCTTAAAGATGTTAGTTTAACACTCTTCATTGTAAATGCGGATTTATTGATTAAAAATGCTTCGGAAATATTAATATAACTCTGTTGTACTTGTCTGACTATGTTAAGGTGATGCAACGCCCGGTTATACTGTGTTTCTGTCTAGTTTCTAGAGCCATGGCGTCATAACGATGGTATTAAAAGGTAGAATAATTCAGGTAGGAATGTGTCGGACATCACTGAAGGCCTAGGTGTGAAATGCACCGCCCGCCACTGCTATGAGGTGATATGAGATGTTGGTTCTTGTTTACAGTTAATACTATAGTGGCCCAAGAAGAACATATGGAGCACGACTGAAATTGTCAAGACCGTTTGTTTGTTTGTTTGTTTGAATCCCTATAATCAGCATCATGGTTTAAATCACTTTCCAAAGTGTAACATGTGTAACATGTATTTACGGTCTACCTTGCTGCAGGAAGGTCTCACAGGACACTCCGTCCAGATAAACTACACTTGAAATAGTGTAGCCTACTACTTTTGTCTAGACTAACGGTCGGCTAGTACAGTACTGTATGTTTAGAGATCATGTGACAGTTTCCAGGAACTTTGGGAGGTACATTATTGAAACATGAGTAGAGGGGGACTCCACTTACAAAATGTTATGTCAGCTATGTTGCTCATCACCTGAAGTAGTATTAGTAGATAGAAACTATTTTGCTTATTTCAAACACAATTATTTAGCCCACACAATCGAGAAAAAAAAGGACATAACTCTGAACTGAAGCTGTAAACATGTGGCTTTAGACAGGGAAAAAATATAGTTCCAATAGAAACCTTTAAAATGGCATTGCAATTGTCACAGAGGACACATACAATGAACCTCTGAGAGTGACTGCACTTATATAGGGCATTTCCTCTGAGAGGAGTGGTGACATCATGAGCTTCAAAGCCCTGCAAAAAATGTTGACATGTTAGTGTCATGTTAAAGACTAGAGAGAGAGAGAGAGAGAGAGAGAGAGAGAGAGAGAGAGAGAGAGAGAGAGAGAGAGAGACTCTGGGATATAACATCATAGCAAACGAGCAGGGCGATGCTGCCCGTGACTTTGAAAACCGGGATGAAACAGACTAGAGAATAGAGCAGAAATCCAAAGTAAAACGTCAAAATACAAACCAAATACATTTCAGAGAAGTGAGGATCATATCCCAAAGTCTACCTTTTAAAGTTAGAAACTTAGAAAGTAGTTCCCCTAGGGCCGAGGTTAACAGTTGAAGGTTAACAGTTGAAAATGCAAAAGGCTTTTGATGCCTATGAGGCTGAGTAAATAAGCATAGATCAGGGGTGGGCAATTAATTTTCACAATGGGCCAGTAGGCTGAACTTAATTCTGCTCAATATTACTTTTATCGCTTTATAAAAAGCAGTAAATGATATGGTTTTGAATACATGTTACGATAAGGCTATGAAAATGTGGAGTAGGTCAAATATAGAAGAGCAAGAGGACTCATTTAAACACAGAGGAGTGAATGCAGCTATAGTTTTGACCTTTTGCAACATTTTAACATTACATACATACAACATTACGAGTCACAGTGTAGTATTTCTACAAAAAATATATTTCAGATTTTTATTCTGAAATATATATTTTTTCAGACTTTTATTCTGAAATATATATTTTTCTGACTTTTATTCTGAAATAATATTTTTCAGACTTTTATTCTGAAGTTATCATTTTTTTCAGACTTATTCTGAAGTTATATTTTTTTTCAGACTTTAATTCTGAAATTATTTTTTTCAGACTTTTATTCGGAAATGAGTTTTTTCAGACTTTAATTCTGTTTTTTTTTTTTAGACTTTTATTCTGACAAAAACTTTTTCACTTTTATTCTGAAAAAAAGGTTCAGACTTTTATTCTGAAAAAGATGGTTCAGACTTTTATTCAGATTTTTATTTTCTTTTTTTAACTTTTATTCAGAAACTTTATTTTTAAACTTTGTTTTTAGGACTTTTGTTCAGAAACTTTTTTTCAGACTTTTATTCTGAAAATGTTTTGGGGGACTTTTTTTTAGGACTATTATTCTGAATTTTTAACGAACTCCCGGCAGTAAAAACACGAAATTCTGTGATCACTACCTTTTCCAGTTGAACATAAACTAAACTATTTAAATGCTGCTTTTGCGAAAGATACTTACATCCCACCATTTTTTTCAGACGATGCAAAGTTATAATGTAGCGTAGGCTATGGAGATGTTGTAGTTGATCCCAAAGTCTGTTCAAACCCAGGCAGCGAGACCAGCAGGAAAACACAACTAGATCTTCTATAATTCTAACTGGATAGTACTTCGTTTCCAATCATAGTTATCTAGATTACTTACTTAGCTAGCTTACCTTTCCTTATCAAATGTACATTTTGTGATATAAACGCAGTGCACACACCGATGGGATGACCTGGCCTGGAAGGACAACACAAAAGGCACCATCAAGAGGGCACAACAGCGGCTATACACCCTAAGATGCCTCAGGAAAGAACACAAAAAGCAGGAGATACTGGTGGCCTTCTACCGCGGTGCAGTGGAGAGCATCCTCACCTACGGCATCTGCAACTGGTTCCACAGCTGCACAACAGCGGAGAGAAACGCGCTACAGAGAGTCGTGAGAACAGCACAGAAGATCACCGGCGCCCCCCTCCCCTCTCTGGAAGAGCTGTACAACACACGCTGTCTCAGGAAGGCCTCCAAGATCTCCAGGGACCCGACCCACCCTGGGCACGTACACTTTATCAGGCTGCCCTCGAAAAGGAGGTACAGGACCCCGGCCGCTAAGACAAACAGACTGAAGAACTGCTTCTACCACAGGGCCGTCAAGGCCCTGAACACAGCAAAGGCCTAAGTTCTGGGCCCAGGACAGTCCGGACGGATTGTATGGCAGCTAGTGCTGAGGCACAAACATGTACATTTCAAGCCTGCAAACTGTGACACTTTAAATAACGTGAAAAAATACTTTTGTGCAATATGACAACCCTAGTTGACTATCTGTGCAGTATAGTACAGTGGATTGTGTACATAGCCTTTATTTATGTAAACCAGCTCCTTACCTTCTTGTGATTTTATTCTTTTTCTAAATGTGTTTTTTCCCCCTTTCCTAACACCAGGGGAGCCACCCCTCCTAAATTTCGTTGTTTGGTACCTGTACTGTAGCAATGACAATAAAGTCCATTCATTCATTCAATGCATGTCTAGCATATCGCCATAATAGCGATTTTTTTTTTGTTATGCTTGTTGTAAATAAAAGTTCTATGATGCCTTGAAATGACATTAAACTAAGATAATAAGATGGTTATCATAATTTTTCAAATCTTTATTAATAAGTTATTACAGAAACAGTAATTGACATTTTCCGAGAGCGAAATCTGTTGTGGTATTTAAAAATGGCGGTTAAGGGTGAACTCTGAACATGGGATGACGATGTTGTGACGATTTCCATTGACCAATCAACGGTCTGCAGCGTCACAAAGCCTGGCAAAAAGTACCTCTCGCTACCCCTCTGAAACGAGAACTAAAACGGGCCGGCTCGGCCCGGTTCGGTTGGCAGTGGAGAAAGCAAAACAAACCGGGCTCACGCGGTACGGCACGGGTCAGCACAGTAGTCGAAAAGCGCCATAACATAGTCACGCACGCACATACATAAATTGAAAATAAAATTGTCGCCTTATAAAATAAAAGCAATGCAATTGTACTGGACGCATTGCCTACACTTATTTACATGTTATTTCTATTATAATGAATGATTATTATGAATGTTTTTTTTTTTTTACCTCACACAGGGCCGGCCAGGGGCAGCCATAGGGCCGCATGCGGCCCGGGGGGGCCGTACAATGCCCAGGTCTGGCATAGATAGTTTAACTGGCAAAGGGAGAGCAATTCATTAAAGGATGCGGTGGTAACAGCTTAAAATGTGAACACTGAAGAGGAAAGCAGGGAATGTGCATTGCAGCATGAAGTTCCTATCTTGGTGATTTATTTAAGTCTTCTGAGACACACAGGTGGGAGTTCTAGGGTCATCTTCAAAGTCAGTGCTGAGCCAACACAGATTTCAGACAGGCCAGACCACACACTTGAAACGGTGTTTTACTGTAATGTGAAAGTTTGGACTCTGGAAACGGTCGATGGTTACATGATACATGGCGCCCTCAAGCTGTGGTTAGTGGAATTGCACCAAACGAGTGAAAATAAGGACATGGAGGTTGGTTGGGGTTGCCGACGGTCCCTAACAACCAACTCCTACTTTGTTGCGAAATGCTACTCAAAACAATAGGGCTGTATATTTCTCATCCGCCCCCCATTGATATCTTCCCAAAATATCATTCCGTAATCCGTACCTGCTGCTTCACTGTCTGTGTAGCCATGTTCGCTCTATTCATTAAGACTGTTGATAATGCGGAGAGTTCGGGGTTCGAGATGGTATACAAATGACGTCGTTGTCAAGCTGTTTCTTTATGAAACTCGCTTGGAGGACCACTCACTGTGCAAAGTGTCCTTATACGTTATACCACAAGTCATTCTGATATTGACCGACCAAAAAAGCTGAAAGCCCCACCTTAAGTCAAATTAAACATTTATTGTTGTGTATTTGATTTTATCTGACAAAGCCTGTATGATGAGAATGCCAAGCAACATTTTATTTGATATGTGTCCGCACGGTCTTTACAATCAGGACCAAGCTGAACCGTTGGGTTTTTTGGACGTAAATTGTACATATCCTGTCTTCTAAAGTATATAATTAACGAGGATGCAATTATCCTGTACAACTTCTGTGCCCATTTTAGAACCATCCATTGCAAGACGGTAAGTGCTTGCCAAGACCGCTCTCTTCGAAGAGATGAAATGGAAGAAATGGATCCATTTGAGGCAGACGTTTGTTCTTTGTTCTAAAAGCCTTGTAGCCTACCGAGTGATAATGGTTGTGCAACTTTATCTAGAACGATTTCCCACATGCATTGACATATTTTATTCCATATTTAGCTATGGTATATGTGACATCATGTCGCTAGCTTGTTTGTAAAGTTCAAATATAACTGTCCAAACACTCTTCACCGCCGTCTTTGGACTAAGTTAAACAACCTTTCCACACTTTTTCTTGCTCCTAGCTATATCTGACGCTCTCGCTCTCGTTATTTTCCCGACTAGCTTTGTGAATGATAACGTTAGACAATTATCTGGTGTGCTGCCCCTATGAGGTCAGATCAGGTCATTGTATCGTCAATTGTATTGAAAGATCTGCCCTCTCCCTCTTTTATAGATCCCACATTGAACCCCTAAATAAAGTCAATAGCCTGACCCATGTCTCGCTATTCAAGTTACCAACAATGACAACAAGCAGAGTTAACCCACTCAATGATAATGCAAATATGAGAATACACTTTAACAAATATTGAATGCTGTTCAAGCCTATTCTATTCAGATTTCTATAGAACAGGTCATTTGAATGCCTATTGAGCGAAGTACAGACTGAATCTATATGTAGGATAAAAACAACTTCTAACTAGCTTGTCCGATGTTGACCAGGTTGAGCCTTAGCCTGCCCTGTAGATATTATTGTAAACTGAATGACCTGGTTATATACGCCTACAGTGGAGATACATCATGGGTCACAGACACATCCACCTGCAATCAATGAGCTAATACCCTCATCACTGTCGACCTCCAGCCTCTGTTTCATCTACACATTTTGTGTGTATGAGTGTGTGTGTGTGTGTGTGTGTGTGTGTGTGTGTGTGTGTGTGTGTGTGTGTGTGTGTGCATGTGTGTGTCTCCAGCTTGTGTGGTTTTACTGAACTGAAATCTGCTGTTAGTCAGTTTCACTATGTTTCAATTTAAACTTTCGTGGGAATTTTTTGGGGATTTGCTAATCTATATATTTTTGGAAAGGGCATTGTATGAGGAATCAGAAAATATATGTTTCCATTTGCACAGATGTCTGAAAGGCGGCCATCTTGGCATTTACAAAATGGCCGCCATAATACACACGTTTTGTAATATCTTGGCTTCTAAATAAGCTAGAACATTGATTTTAACTTCTAAACCTACATTTTCAGGGTCAAGGAATCAAATGGTTGTAGTTACAAAGCTATAAAGTTATATCATCCCATAAAAATGTGTAACTTATACTTTAAGAAATTGTATTTTTACTTTATTTATTACTTCCATACGTGAGTCCACAGACCACAGTATGATCATGACAACCTGCATTAGATGGGCTCGATGTTATGATTTAAACTTTTGTTGGCTTTTTGGGGGGATTTGCTAATCTATACATTTTGGGATGTTATGTGTTACGTTTTGGTATAATGTTCTAGATTAAGATGTGGGTTGGATCCATGTGCGGTGCAGCTCAGATTAACGGAGGTCCACACAAGAGTAAAATAAAGGTTCTCTTTACTGAGATAATGACGTTTCAACAAACATGACACGAATACCAGTCAAAACAAAGGTGAGCAAACAAGGGCTCCGAAACGCAAGTAACTAAAGATATATAAAGTCAATGTACCTGGGAAGCAACAGGCAGTAAAGTCCTCCGGGACAGGTTATACAAAGTCAACAAGGGATAGGATATTCCATAGGGTAGCAAAGGGTTCTCAACACGTAGACAACAATGAACAACTGACAAGGGAACAAGGAAATGGGACACACCTATATACACAGACAAACACTCACAGGTGACAACAATCATCAGATAATTAGTCCAGGGCTGGAGCACTGTCGCTCTTCGACCAGTAGAGGCGATGGGGAGTCCTCTTCGCTGACCCCCCTTGTAACAGTTATGGCAACAGCCAGCAACCAGTAAGGCAATACAGAGGCAGGTAAATCTTTAGCCTAATGGCATATTTAATGATAAAAATAGGGAATGAAACAAAATAAATGAATGGGAGGAATGTGGGGAGTGTATGGTGTGCTGGTTGTTCTGTTTGTGGGATGTGTATTTATTCTATGTGTAATGACAGGCGGGTTGTGTCTCTTGACGTATAAGCGTTTATGCTATGTGTGATGTGATAAGCAGTGGCGGCTGGCCGATAGAGGGCGCTGGAGCGCCGCCCCCACCTTCACTTCCTAGTTCCCCACCTTCACTTCCTAGTTGCGATTTGTAAAAGTTTTTTTTTAAAATAAACATTGTTTATTCACAAAATGCGGCTGATATTCTGTCGGCGCCTATCAGCATTCATTAAAAATCCTCCAATACAATAAACATTTTATCTGTGTGTGTGTAAAATTCACTGTTAAAATACATAGGGGGAGGCGTCGGGGCGCTGGTCAATGCAAGTCTATGGCAGGCCGAATACTTTTCGCTTACACGTGAGCTGTAGCAGCACTCCAATTGGCTGTCTCCTATTTCTAGACCGGGGCGCAAAAATGTGCGTCCTGAATATCCGGTTGTTAAGTCTGACGTCAAACGTGACGTTTTGCAATTTCCGGCTTTTACAAAAAAAGAAAACAATGTGGTGGTCTGTAAACTGTGCAGAAATGAAATGGCCTATCACAGGAGTACATCTGCAATGAACGAGCACCTCAAGCGAAAGCATCCTGGAGCTCTTTGTGAAGACAGCCGCAAGATACCACCGTAAGTCAGCGTTGTATTTCTGTTCACTTTTCCGGCCGTGTATGAGTGAAAAATGGATAGCTACTAGCTAATGTTACACAAGCAATGTAGCTCACCACAGTTTGTATGTCTTGTCTTCTGGTGTTAGTAATAATATTTAAAAAATAATCTATTGCCTCTAAAATCACCACGAACAGAATGGCGGAGGTACGGGTAAACGTGCGTGTGCACGCGGAAAAGAAATCGCGCGCTACCCGCGCAAAAGAGGACCCCCCCGCCACTAATGTGAAAATTCCTGGAGGAAACACTGCTGTGCCCCACCCAAAATGTTTAGCACCAGCCGCCACTGGTGATAAGTGAATGGCGAATCCAATGCGTGCCAATGTGGGCTGGGCTGTTAGATTAGTTCATCATCATCACTTTCGTGCGTCACGGCTTGGGAATCGTCATCGTTCTGGCACTGGCTGCTGCACTGATACATGTCGGTACAGGCTAAGTTCTTAGCTCTGCATGAACATCTGCCAGAAGAACAGTCAGTTTTGCATTTGCATTGTACCATCTCAATGATGGACTTTGGGGCTGGGAGGACGTCTGTGGTTGTTGGTTTAAGCATGCCATCCTCATGTTTGGAGTACCCATTTTGCAGGGGATCCAATTGTGGATCCTGCAGAGCAATGGCTGCCTGTGCCCATACTCTTGTTTGCACATGGACCCTCAATATGTGCTGCTTCAGAGCTCCAAGTGTTGGAGGGAGCTTGTCACTCTCTGCCCTATGGTTGCAGAAGAGGTGCCATTGCAGTTGAGGGATTGTGCTTATGCTGATGCCCTTGGGTGAGTAAGCTGCACGCACAAAGGAAGCCAGTGTTGACAGCATTCCCTCTGTCACTTCTGCTTCACCCAAAAGCATCTGCAGAGCATCGATGACATTTTCATCTGCTTTGAGGTAGATCTGCAGCCACGTTGCCTTGCCTATACGGGAGAACCTCCCTGTGTTGTCGGCCCCAGTGAACGCATGGAATGCTGGCAAAGCCTTTACTCTCTCTGTACCTAGAGCCTGCCACAGTGGTTTAATCTGCACAACACCAGATGCCATATAAATGGACGTGTTGGTCAGCAAGAGATGATAGTTTGCTATGACTAGCACTAGAACGTCTGTGTCTGAGGAGATGAACACCAACTGTGCATAAGATTGGTTTCGCTGTGATGCTAGCACAGCCTGGTGGCCTGGTCCTCAAAGACCAGGTCTTTGTTGCTCCTAGTGTGCCCAGAAGCAGACGTGATGATCAGCTTGGAGGATCCCCTGTTGTACTCTAGAGTTTTGGCAGCAAGATAGTCAGTCAGATCAGCCTTCGCTTTGTCATGTCAGAGGAACCTGCTCATTGGGACGTGTTTGATGTTGGTGTCATCTCTGACTTGATATTGGATAGAAGCTTTTCCTTGTCTTCGTTTGTCTCTGGCACACTCTTCAGAGAATCTGCCCTGTATGTGTCGAACACAAGGATGATTTCATCATAATCTTGTGTTAGTGACATCAGTCTGTCATTGAAGCAGCCACTCAGATCCTTGACTGTCACTACAGTGGCTGTTTTTTTGCTCAGCTTCTGCACAAGCACCATGCCATCCACCAGTACTATCTTCCGACTTGGCTGATCAGTAGATTTGGGGTCTGTGAATCCTGTATCCATTGCATCTTGGTGGGTAGCACTTCCAGTTTGAGGCGGCTGATGGTCTTCATAGAGTATGTCTTCTCTTGTCAGCTTGTCGAGAAGATGCATTAACTTGGACTTGTCATGGCATGGCAGGATTGTTCCATCAGGAGCGAACAGTGCCCTTGGTGTCAGAGTGAATTCATAGTTTCCTATGGCCTCTTTCAGGTTGATGTCTCGGTTTGACCTGGCAAGTACCATCAGCACCGCTGGACTGGCCATACAATCTTTCTGCCCGCTGGCAGATGGGCCGCGCTAGTTTTGGGCCGGTCGGGCCGCCTGACCCCCCCCCCCAAAAAAAAAAAAAAAAAAAAAAAACTAGCTCGGCCCAAAATAGCGCGGCATCAACTAACGCTGAATCAAGCGGCGGCCCCCGTTTATACTAACACATGGGCTGGCCCAATCACATGCTTAGGCCCTGCTGTCCATCGGCCCCCTCCCCCACTCTGATCCCTCGGCCGACAACCCAAGTACAGTGTCATAGATAGATAGATAGACTTTATTTGTCATTGCTACAGTACAGGTACCAAACAACGAAATTTAGGAGGGGAGGCTCCCCTGGTGTTTAGGAAAGGAAAAAGAAACACATTTTAGAAAAAGCATAGATGCATAAAATCTCAAGAAGGTAAGGAGCTGGTTTACATCAATAAAGGCTATGTACACAATCCACTGTACTATACTGCACAGATAGTCAACTAGGGTTGTCATATTGCACAAGAAAGTCTTTTTTCACATTATTTTAAAGTGTCACAGTTTGCAGGCTTGAAAATGTACATGTTTGTGCCTCAGCACTAGCTGCCATACAATCCGTCCGGACTGTCCTGGGCCCAGAACTTAGGCCTTTTCTGTGTTCAGGGCCTTGACGGCCCTGTGGTAGAAGCTGTTCTTCAGTCTGTTTGTCTTAGCGGCCGGGGTCCTGTACCTCCTGTTCGAGGGCAGCTTGACAAAGTGTTCGTGCCCAGGGTGGGTCGGGTCCTTGGAGATCTTGGAGGCCCTCCTGAGACAGCGTGTTTTGTACAGCTCCTCCAGAGAGGGGAGGGGGGCGCCGGTGATCTTCTGTGCTGTTCTCACGACTCTCTGTAGCTCGTTTCTCTCCGCTGTTGTGCAGCTGTGGAACCAGTTGGAGATGCCGAAGGTGAGGATGCTCTCCACTGCGCCGTGGTAGAAGGCCACCAGTATCTCCTTCTTGTTGTGTTGTTTCCTGAGGCATCTCAGGGTGTATAGCCGCTGTTGTGCCCTCTTGATGGTGCCTTTAGTGTTGTCCTTCCAGGCCAGGTCATCCCGCATGTTGTGTCCCAGGAATCGGAGGGTTGAGACTATCTCCACGCTCTCTCCGTCGATGAGCAGGGGCAGGATCTCGGACTTTTTCCTCCTGAAGTCTACGATGAATTCCTGGGTCTTTGACTTGTTTAGCAGCAGGTTGTTAACCTTGCACAGCTTGCTCAATTGCTCTACCTCATGTTCGTAGATAAGATAGTGAAAGGGGGTGCCCAGAAAATTAGGGAGAAAAAAAGTAAGAAGCTAGCAGAGGATGCCTCAAAATGTCAGAAACTGACAGATATGTTCTCTGCATCGACTGTGGGGGCTAGGCCTACTACAGCTGCGGCTGCCACAGCAACATATTTACCGCTAACTAACGTTAGCACTGATGTGCCGTTAGCAATTGAGGAGGAGACAGAGGACACAGCTAGAGAGGTAAGCAATGTTGTTACTTGGTTTTACAAAAGCAAAGTTATGTTAGTCGCTTGCATTGACCAGATTAAGGGAGCAGCAGCAGAGAATGTCTTATGACTTATGCTAACCCGTACAGGCAGCATGATTGCATTGCGCTTCACCAGGACTTGGCTGGAATTCATGCACACACAATGATCTCTCTCGTGGTGTAACGTTAGTGCTGCTTGGCTGTGGACTCTATAGCTAACGTTAGATGGGGGTGTTCTGCATTTTGTTGCTAGCTAGCAAGTTGAGGTATCACTGTCACTGACATAAATGCAATACCAACAATGGGTGTTAATAATACTTTTTATTTGGAAAAAAAAGATATAAAAAAAAAATCTACACTAGCCTAGTTCAGAACTAATGAATGCTTTTTATTGCATGGAGAAATAAAACTCATGCAGTCTGCAACCCAATAATGTTGTCTTGCAACCTTCCATTTGAAATGACTGGGCTTCTGGTGTAACATAATGCAATCATGCAGCCTGTGTGTACATGTAAATGAGAACTTTGCTGATTTTGACAACCAGTTAGTTTACTTCTCTGTCCATGTCTTGTTGAACCAGGTTGAGCTGCTGCTGCCCTCCCCAGAAAAGCAGAGTGTCAGGGAAAGAGAGGAAAAGGAGAGAGAAAAAGATGAAACAGAGGAAACAGAGTGCCACGTTCAGGACTTCAATTACTTTGCCTGTCCTGAGCCTTCCATGCTAGATCACTTTTTAGATTAGGTCGATAGATTTTTAGATTATTAGTCTTTCAGACTGCCAGCATGTTGATCGGCGGTGTCGGACCGATTGTGTTGGGCCGGTCTGAGCCACATGGCAGGGCCTCATTTTTGTCCCAGTCCAGCCCTGACCATCAGCCTCGCAAACAGGTCCTTGGTCTCCTTCAGATCCACAGTATTGTCTCTGAGTTTCACTGTAATCTTCTTGTTCCCAGACAGGAACATCTTGTTGTTCACTTTCTTCACAGGGACCCAGAGGCTGACATCTCCATTGATCCGCTCTGACACGTAGTCTTCATACAACTTCTGGCCAGTGACATCAGCATTCAAGATCTGTGGTACATACTCATCTGGGATATAGGCATGCGTTATCACATTGTGCAGCCTGTCACCTTCAGTTGTAAAGGGGTTTCCATGACTGAGTATGGCTGCTTTGATCTTGTTGATTGTACAATGTGCCCTCTTGATTGCACTTGGCCCAAGTTCATGGTGCTGTGTGCTTCTGTCAGCTTCCATGTCAAACTGACTCTTGAATTATTTTGACAGACGTGAAAGTTCTGGTGTGACCAAGAAAAATCTCTGTCTGGCATTGTTGGAGATGCCAATGATCCCAGAGCAAATCTTACCATAAGGTTCCCATGAGATTCCATAGAATGCATGTGGGTCATTTTGGACTCACATAGTAACAAAGTAACGAATAACGAAGTAATAGAAAAACTACAATTTCTTAAAGTATAAGTTACACATTTTTATGGGATGATATAAACAATAAAAAATAAAAGCTTTGTAACTACAACCATTGACCCTGAAAATGTAGATTTAGCAGTTAAAATCAATGTTCAAGCTTATTTAGAAGCCAAGATATTACAAAACGTGTGTATTATGGCGGCCATTTTGTAAATGCCCAGATGGCCGCCTTTCAGACATCTGTGCAAATGGAAACATATCTTTTCTGATTCCTCATACAATGCCCTTTCCAAATGTATAGATTAGCAAATCCCCAAAAAATTCCCACGAAATTATATAACAAACCTGACTAAGTAGGAGTGGCAGAACAAGTAGCTTTGAGGAAGTAGCTTTATTCCTGAGAAACAACACAACAGGCATTCACCAAACTACAGATCACTCTGTGACATAGCCTGTCTTTATTATTAGGTCCTCCACATGTTCCATGTTTCATGGATAGAAAATAATTGAATACATTTGCAGTATACTTGGAGAGAATTATATGGAGAGAATCCATAATGGAGGAATTCACAGCATATTAGGAATTCACTCCTCTTAGTGCACATTGAGCATTGACCAGAAGTGTTCTTAGAATATTAGACAAATATTTATTATTGTAATATATTATTTATATTATTATTTTAATTATTATTGTTGTTGTTATTATTATTATCATTATTATTATTAATCAACTTTTACTCAGTTTTGGCCATCTGGGTTTGCTCCTGCTTCTGCCATTTCATGGCGCCTTCAAATCATCCCCTCAGGAATTTCAACCTGGCGAAGACAGGATCATTTGTCCACATCTGTTGCCATAATTACTTCCATGGTTTATGTATGCATGATTAATTAAAATATGAAATGAATATTCATGAGATTTGTTTATTTATTCATTAGTTTTCCTCTTCATGCCAAAGACGAGAACAACATCCTCCACAGAGTGAAGATATCAACATATCAACATTTATTTGAACAGTGGGTGTACAGCGCACAATACACTGTCACAGTAAGTGTTGCCTCTTCTCAAACGTACTGCCTTTTAAGGTATCTCTAGTGCCCAGCTGCTAGTCCATGACCTCCAGAGAGATGCAGGGGGCATTCTTTTGCCAGAGTTGGCACGTTGCTGGTTTGTAAAATGTGGCCCCTTATCAAATGCTTTGATTTGGTGTGGAGTGGGAAGTATTTCAGAATGGAAAACATTCCCTCTGAACAGTGTATTCTCTGCATCTCTTACTCCCATTGCAACGAAGCAGTATATTGAAAACACTTAAAAAAAAAAAAAAGCTAGGTCTTATTCTTCCCCAAAGAGTCCTAATGATCTAATGAACACCTTCTGTAGTCAAGCATAACACATGTCATTTTGAATGGACATTAGGTATAGACATATCTCAATCTTAATCTTTATATAAACGATTCAATGTCTCCATGTGCCTTGGCATATCAGGTGGACAGGAGGACACAATGATCACTCATTCTAGCCTACAGTATATTATAGCATGCAATCCTTGATTAAACATCCATTTTCACATTGACTGTTCTACCATGCATACCATGTTATTTACATATTATACATCGTATGACTCAGGGGAGGCTGGTGGAGGTAGAAATCAGAGGACGGGCTCATTGTAATGCATGGGATGGAATGAGGAGTGCTATCAAACACACGTGTGTCCCAGTGATGTCGGAGAAAGTCCCAGAGGTGTGTCACTGCTTGCTCTGCTGTGTGCTCGTGGGCCAGCTCCCCTGGCCAGGCGGGGCGGCCTCGGGGTCGGTGGGCGAAGGGGGAGGCGTCAGGCGGTTGGACGTCAGACATTGACCTGGTCCAATAGAACTTTTTCTGACACTAGAAATCCTGTACATCAAAGTGGAATGGAGAGAGAGAGAGAGAGAGAGAGAGAGAGAGAGAGAGAGAGAGAGAGAGAGAGAGAGAGTAAAATGAGGTGGAGGGGGATTAAACATTAGACATTAGAGGAGAGTATCCATTTTCACATTGACTGTCATGAATACCACACATATAGTGAATACCACACACACACATTGTTGTAACAACACTTTAAAGGCCAGATCTGGAGAAACTGAAACCCCAGTGGCCGCCCAATGGCTTGTGTTGTGGGAGGGAAGAAAACGTCCTTTTGGACAGGGTGGTCTTTTCACAAAATCCTGCCCACTCAAAGAACGTAACTAGCTATTACATCTTTCCCAACCCAGAAACGTCAAACCAGTACCTAAAAGCTGGCATATACAGTAAAGCAGTTGAGAGCTCTCAACTAAGGTGACAGAGACAAATTGATGATTGTTGTTTACTTTGCTACTAGCTAGTAGACTAGTCAACACAGTAGTAAGCTAGCAAGTTATTACAATATGGTGTTGTGTTATTTTTGCAAGTAAAACGTGTGTGGGTGTGTATGTATGAGACCGCTATTTGTGTGTGTGTGTGTGTGTGTGTGTGTGTGTGTGTGTGTGTGTGTGTGCGTCTCTGCGTGTCTGCGTGTCTATGCTTGTGGGTTAGCCAAGTTGCTACATTGCTACTACATTAGCTAAATTACCACCACTGGCAGAGAGGTTGCTAGCTTTTGTACGTCGTTGGGAAGACTGCCACCAATATGATCCTGTTCTTATTATTCGAAGCACTAGCTAAACCATGAGATAATTGTATAGTTGCCGAAAGTCACCATAATTCTGCTTACATTTGTAGCTAATCGTCAAACTATCCTTTTAAGTCAAATAAGTGTGTTGGAAAGACTAAAACTGAACCTCTTAAAGATCTGGGAAGTACGGCACGAGTGAGGATAACTTTTTGAGGCAGTAACTAGCTCTGGTTCTCACCTGTCAAACTACCTCTGGTTCTCACCTGTCTAACTAGCTCTGGTTCTCACCTGTCTAACTACCTCTGGTTCTCACCTGTCTAACTAGCCCTGGTTCTCACCTGTCTAACTACCTCTGGTTCTCACCTGTCTAACTAGCCCTGGTTCTCACCTGTCTAACTAGCTCTGGTTCTCACCTGTCTAACTACCTCTGGTTCTCACCTGTCTAACTACCTCTGGTTCTCACCTGTCTAACTAGCCCTGGTTCTCACCTGTCTAACTAGCCCTGGTTCTCACCTGTCTAACTAGCCCTGGTTCTCACCTGTCTAACTAGCCCTGGTTCTCACCTGTCTAACTAGCTCTGGTTCTCACCTGTCTAACTACCTCTGGTTCTCACCTGTCTAACTAGCCCTGGTTCTCACCTGTCTAACTAGCCCTGGTTCTCACCTGTCTAACTAGCCCTGGTTCTCACCTGTCTAACTACCTCTGGTTCTCACCTGTCGTCCTGCTGTTCCCTACCCACAGAGCCCTCTGTCTGGGGCAGGCACTGTTCCACCTCCTCCTCTCGGCCCTGGCTGTGGGGGAACTGGCATAACTGCTCACTCTCCCCCTCACACATATCGGTGGGCTCCACCACGATGGAAGGTAGGCGCTCCCTCATGTTCTTGGGCCTCCCGTCCTCAGACAGGTCGTCAGACTCAGACTCTGCCACCATGAGAGGCTCTGGAAAGATCTGTGGGGTGGGTAGGGGAGAGAGAGAGAGAGAGAGAGAGAGAGAGAGAGAGAGAGAGAGAGAGAGAGAGAGAGAGAGAGAGAGAGAGAGAGAGAGAGAGAGAGAGAGAGAGAGAGAGAGAGAGAGAGAGTGAGAGGGAAAGAGAGAGAGGGAGCGAAAAATACATACAAATTGAGGCAGAATGAAGGAAGAAAGGATGTGTTTTGTGTGTGTGTGTGTGTGTGTGTGTGTGTGTGTGTGTGTGTGTGTGCATGCGTGCATGTGTGTGTACCTGGTAAGCCCTGCTCCCTCTCCTCTGAGGTGGACCCTCCCCCACGGGTGAATCCCCAGGGCTAATCACCATTACACTGCGCACACACACACATACACACACACACACACACACACACACAAATGTTAAGACAAATTAGAATACAGACACGGACAGTAAATAGTTAAAAACATGCATTTTAACCAGCATATGCACTGACACACACACACACACACACACACACACACACACACACACACACACACACACACACACACACACACACACACACACACATACACACACACACACACACACACACAAATGTTAAAACAAATTAGAATACAGACACAGACAGTAAATAGTTAAAGACATGCATTTCAACCAGCATATGCACTGACACACACACACACACACACACACACACACACACACACACACACACCACATGATTGCAGGGCTATTGGCATAAGACACCTGTAAACAAACTGATCAACACATGCAGATAAATCCAACAGAGTTCCCTGGTTCACGGCCCAATCACAGAGTCTTTTACTAATCCTGTGAGACCCAACCTGCTCCAATACCGCGTGTGATTGGTCGATAATGCTCTCACTCTGGCATGGGACCTGCATATAAGAATAGCACTTGCGCTTATATATCTTTCCTTTATAGGATTGGAGTTAAGACAACTAAATCCTTTGATGTAGATGCCTCTATACATTATAATACATCTGTAGGCATGTGAGGCTCGCTTATAACATGTCATATATTGTGCTATCCCCACTGTGTTACTGTCAGTGTAATATTATGTCCAAAATAGTCTTCATGCTTATAAATGAGGTCATGAGGAGCTATGAGCTTTAGAATGCACTATGCATGATGAAATGCAGGATGAATGCCTACCATAAAGGGTTCTACTGTACATCAGGGGAGGCTGGGTGAAGTAGAATTCAGAGGAGGTGTTCATTGTAATGCACAGAATGGAATGATGATATCACCTTTCCTCAATTCATCACAATGAACCCATCCTCCGATTTCTGCCTCCACTGCTCTACAGAAAGTGTTTAAAATCATTATCATAAGATAATTGTTGTTAATTATGTTAAGAGACATACATATTATTCATTTGATAGAAGTAGAAAGCATCGCAAGCGGAATAGTACACAGAGAGGTCCCCGCTCCACACTGATTTTTTTTTTTTCTTATGACAGCTGTGTAATTGGGCAGTGTCGGAGTGGGGGGAGGAAGACTTTCTGGTATTTGCTAATCCCATCAGTAAGACCTTAACGAGGTAACTGGGTTTGCCAGCGCAATGACTTGTTCCCCTCCTGGAGGGGAGGGAGAGAGAGGGAGATGATGAGGCAGAAATAGTACCGTACAAACAGGGGCTCCCACTGGGATGTTTGACACCGTGGGCCCGTGTCAAACAGAAGCACAAAAAGGCAATAATCTCAACATTATTATAACCCACGTTTCGTATCGTAACCACAGACACCTGAATCTGTCTCCGTGGGTCATTGTGCTCACAGTGAAGGATCCAGTCACTGTGCAGAGAGAGTATGACTCGTCACATTTTCGGTTCACACTCACATGAAGTTAAGGTCACAGCCCCGGGGTGTCCTTCCTGTCTGACCAGACCACTGACACGTTCACAACACATTAAAAAAAATAACGTAGACAGGAGACTTACCACTGAGGCGTGTGGCTGGCCGGGGTGCAGCTCATGTCTACTGTGGATTCTTGCTGTCCTGAGAGAAGAAGAAGAACAACAAGAAGAACAAGGCAGTCCTCCTTCACTTTCACACCAGTCAGCAGAGAACGTCACACCAAAACAACACGGTCTAGTGCTCTCTTTTGTTCATTCTCTCTCTCTCTCTCTCTCTCTCTCTCTCTCTCTCTCTCTCTCTCTCTCTCTCTCTCTCTCTCTCTCTCTTTCTCTCTCTATTCCCTCTCTCACAGTTTCTTTCTTTTGCTCCTCTATCTCTCTCTTTCTCTCTCTTTACCTTTCCCTCTCTCCTGTCTCTCTGTCTGTCTCTCTCTCTCTCTCTCTCGATCAGTTTAATGACACGTACACCCGAACACAGACACACACACACACACACACACACACTCCCAAGCCAGCTTTATCGACTGACAGGCTTAACATCACATTTAATTACAAAGGAGCCGGTGACATCACCCTGGGTAGTCTGCCCCACCACAGAGGCAACTCAGATATCACACCCCTATCTCCCCATGATTTACATCAGAGTCTGTTGGGGTTCCCCACAATAACCTTTAGCACACCATTTGTTCCCCAGACTACCAGTTGTTGATGTCCCAGTACAGTAGCTGGCTGCTATGCCACCAAGAGGCCTTCAGTCGGGATCAAGTGGATTGTGGGAGATGTAGGTTTTTAAATCGAAACGTTTATAGGGTGAACACAGATGTATTCTGGGATATCCCGGGGATCAAAGCAGAGTATAAGCTGCTGTAATGCAGCACATGGGCAGAAAACATGTCCTGGATTTGCAGTTAGAAAGAGATTGGAGTGTGTGCCCTGAATATGAATTCAGACATTGAATCAATGGGCATTTACTTCTATTGGTTTTTATCTACGGTTATATAAAAGTGTTGTTTTTCACGTACAGCTCTTGAGCACCTATGTTCAGTACTTGTAATTCTGTTAATCTACTGTGCAGTTCAGTTCACGGGTCATTCTCACTTTGAACCACAAGATGGCGCTAATACACAAGAGTGTATGATTGTCATACTATGATGGACTGTATGTGACATGGACATAGCATCAGAGCATCAGAGGCTTTTATCAAATGACAACTTACAGATTCACTTACAGTCAACACATTATATTCAGAATATGTAGTGCATATAAGAATCCAAAGCGTGGTGTTGCTGGCACCTTGCTACAACACCATCAGAATCATATAGCATGTACGTACAAACTGTTGGCTGCTCATGGACTTCCCCGGCTCTCACACCATACATAATCTAGAGACAGGCCTCTACACTCTACAATACCTCAGCACTCTGGAATCGTCGGGGTGCTTGACTCTCTAACCCTAACCCTAACCCTAAAATGGCTGAAGAGTTAATTAAAAATATTATTAAACACTAAATCAATGGAAACAAGATAAGGTCTCGACTGATGTGGAAGCCTAGTGAACAGTCATTTTTGGAACGGAGATCTGTGTTCAGTAAATGGATCTAAAGAGAATAGAATATTGTGTGTGTGTGTGTGTGTGTGTGTGTGTGTGTACAGTGGTGATCAACACTAACTGACAGCTGCTGTACTCTACTGTGGTACAATAGATCTAGACCTAAAGAGGGGTGTCACAGTCATATTGGTCCAGGGTTCTCTCTTGGTCTTGTGCAAGGACAGGAGGGCCATACGTCACCTGCCACGTCATTAACAGTTCAAGTCATTTATAGTTTGGGGGGTGGGGGGGTGGCTGAAATGGTCACAGTTGACACCCCAAATCGAGTCAACGTTGCACAGTGTGGGCCTGATAATGACCCACAAGCTTTA
>NC_137689.1:23148397-23180897 GCF_963989245.1 Nansenia antarctica | reverse complement strand
GTGATTTTGGCCTAGTAGTACAAGGGTATCATATGTCCCAGTGACACAGTGAGTTTCCTATTTTAGCTCCAGCATGTCCAGTCTTGCAGAGGGAGTGTGGAGTGTCAGAGTTTGGACGTCTGACCAGTGATAGAGCAGGCAGCTGGGCTTCAGTAGGCTTAAGCGCTGAGGTCTAGTTAATCTCACAGGTGAGAGGGTCCAACAGCCATCCCGATACTTTATGATCTGTCAAAGGTTTATGGATGGGAGGCTTTCAACTGTCTTAACAAAAATGTTAAACAATGATCACACTTTCCTGGACAGTGTATGAGTGTGCGTGTGTGCGTGTGTGTGCGTGTGTGTGCGTGCGTGCATGTGTGTGTGTATTTATGTGTGTATTTCTCTGATTGATGACCCTAGCATTTCTTGAATAGAATCTAGTGTCTCGTAACTCCCTATCTCTCTCTCTTTCTCCCTCTCTCTCTTTCTTTCTCTCTCTCTCTCTGTCTTCCTCTCTCTTTCCCTCTGTGTTCATCTCTCTCTCGTTCCTTCCATCTCTCCCTCCATCTCTCTCTCCCACTGGGTGGGTCTGGTCTGGTCACTCCCTACAAGGCCTTCATAACAGTACATAAAGTGGTCGATGGGGACATGGCCAGAGTCAACACACACACTCGCATAGGAACGAACTGTGGCTCCATCGCTCGTGTTTATTTTCCACTTTCAGGCATTTTTGGCCTGACATATATCATTAACAAGTTCTGATAGTGTTGATGGCCTACGGGGAGACTGGGGGAGAGAGAGGTGTGTAATGTTGTCTGTAGTCTCCGAACGTGGTAGCAGAATCTAAATCTGGCTTTCGCCTCAGAATCTAATTCTGGGATTTGTGTCCTTTGCCCCCTCAGACTAAGCGATGCATGTAGCGAGAGGGAGAGTGGAAGGACTATAGGCTGCTGTTTCCATCTTTGAAGATTGATGTACCACAGTGCTAGCGTGGCCACCGCTAATAGTGTTTGACATGAGGTGTACTGGAATGACCAAAAGGTGTCATATGTAGCGGAGGTGATTAGGAATCACACTCTCGTGACTGTACCACTGTACCCTACCCCTGCCTGGGACTTCTAAGCCCACATATAGCCCTCATACCATGAGGATGGCCTCTTGGTGTAGCGGTTTACATCTGTGGCATCCATGCAAGAGGTCCCTGGTTCAAACCCTGTCAGTTACCTCAGTGTACTGTGCCTGGTGTGGCGTGAGCATAACCATGTCACTTCAGCCCCTCTCGTTGCCACCGTCATGAGACACTGTGCCAGCTCTCACTGTGGCTGGAACACATGGGGTTCATCAGCTTGTCTCTGTTGAGTATGGAAAAAAAATCACAGCTTTCAGCAACTTTTGCAAAATGAAGATGGAATGAAGACTAGACAAAATGATAGGTATGCCCCCCCCCACCCACCCAGACACCCACTCCCTCCCTCCCTCCCTCCCTCTTTCTCTGTCTCTATCCCTCTCTTTATCGTTCTCTCTCTCTGTCTCTGTCCATCTCCAGGGTGGAAGGGAGAAATGTCCATTTATGAGGCTGGCAGGCGGTAGGCAGGCAGGCGGGTGGGTTGGCACAGGTCCACCAGTGAAGGGTTGGGGTAAACACAGGCAGGCAGAGGAGAACCACTATCCCTGTTCAGCCTAGCCCACAGCAAACTTTCCATCCAGACCCTGCTCTCACTCATCCCATGGGGGAGGGGGAGGAGGGGGCGGCGTGCTGATGGGGGGATGCAGCTGCCTGGGCAGGATGGGCGGAATGGGATTGGAGGTCTCTCATATCCTCTCCCCTATCCTCTCCCCTCCTCCTGCCCTTGCCATCTCTCATCACCTAGCACGTTGTGCTGACAAGGCTGGATTCCCATCCAGGTAGAGTAGAGAAGCCAGCAGGTTGATATTTATGAACCTTGATGGACTACAAACGGAAATCTATGGCCTTTTTGTCGAAAGACAAAACCACTAGAAAATGCTCCACTACCTCTCTTTTGAAAACCCCAACGGAGATCACGACTTACCGGGTCATAAACTAACGCTTGTTTTGGGCTGGAAATGTTTCCTACATTTGGAGAGTGAAAGGGAATTGGGTCACTGCAAAAAAGTCTGAGATCCACTGGAAAACTCGGGCTTGATCAAGTGACAAATTCTGCCGTTGGCCAAGATGGCTGCCATCTCTCTTATCTGTGTATGTATTGTTGGTTGGCGGGGCAGATTCCCTCAAAGCAGCGGTCACATGCCAGTCACAGTGGAAGAGTACACTGTTCCATTGTGAAAAGTCTATAAAGGAAGTGAAGGAAGCCACAGGACTATTGTTGTTTCTGCTGGATGCCTGAGAGGGTTGAGAGGCTGAGTGGGTCTGGAAGCTGGTCTCTCTCTCTCTCTCTCTCTCTCTCTCTCTCTCTCTCTCTCTCTCTCTCTCTCTCTCTCTCTCTCTCTGTCTCTCTCTCTCTCTCTCTCTCTCTCTCTCTCTCTCTCTCTCTCTCTCTCTCTCTCTCTCCCTCTCCCCACTAAAACAGTTTACACTGTTGCCTTAGTGTCGCTCGCATTCCTCCCCACACGAGGCCGGGTGGAAGAAGGAAAAAAAAACGAGGGCCTGGAAAAACTTGCCTTAAAAAAGTCTTAAATGGTGACGGCTATTCTTAGACACGCGCGCACGCACACACACACACACACACACACACACACACACACACACTCTATTTCGGACCTTCCGTCTCTTGAAGGGAAACGGTGTTGCTATGTTACTCCTTGTGCCTGTGTTAGCACCGTAATGTACACATGCGTGCGTGTTGATGGTTTCTTTCTTGGGAGGCTGGTGACCCCTGGCACCTGGAAGTGTTTTGTTTGAAAGCTAAGAGGAAACGGACACCCATTTTACCCATGATTCCTAGCAGGCTTATTATGAACAGTGTGCGTGCAGACAACAGGTGTCTATATAAACACATGTCTAGTCCTGACCGGGCCTTGCGCCTGCTTTGTTGAACTTGATTTGGAGAGGATGTATACATGTTCTAAAGGACCACCGATAAAGTGTCTGCCTTGGTGAATACACATTTCTCTTTCTCTGTAACGTCCTCTTGTCGTTCCTGTCCTATAACCACACTCTCTCTTTCTTTTCTCCTCCAATTGCAGCGGAGCCCTTAGTGAGGCAGGTGAAGAAGACCCGCATCAACAGGGATGATTTTCACATCTTGAAGGTGATTGGTCGAGGGACCTTCAGTGAGGTGAGTGGAGCTGTGCTTCAAGGTGTCCGTTTAAGGATGAAATCCCGCCCCCATGTTTACCTCTATGTGTTTACCTCTATGTGTTTACTTCTATGTGTTTCTTAATTGCAGGTTGCCGTAGCGAGGATGCGTAGCACACAGCAGGTGTACGCTCTGAAGATTATGAACAAGTGGGACATGCTGAAGAGAGGAGAGGTAAAGACTCTCTCACAGACACACACACATACACACACATCTACACACACACACACACACACACACGTGCGCGGACTTCCTTTGTACATTGTATGTTCTTGATGTTTCCAATAAACGTATTATATATTTCAGTACAGTTCCTTCCTTTGTTATGACAGCATTGGTCTAGACATCAGTCTTTCTGTCTGTTGCATCTGTGTGTGTGTGTGTGTGTGTGTGTGTGTGTGTGTGTGTGTGTGTGTGCGTGCGTGCGTGCGTGCGTGCGTGCGTGCGTGCGTGCGTGCGTGTGTGTGTGTGTGTCATATAGACAGCGTGTTACCAGGAGGAGAGGGAGGTTCTGCTGAGGGGGGATCGCCGCTGGATCACCTTACTACACTACGCCTTTCAGGATGACAACTACCTGGTACGTGTCCATGGTGACATCAACCTCTGTGTCCCTTCAGCTTTCCTATAGATCACTCTGACTGCAGTCACCCTGTACCTGTGTCACAGTGGCACAAATGTCAGCTCCGCTTCAACAGACTTCAGCTATCATTACTGTTACTATGGGGAAAAACTGTATGATTGTCTGAAGATGGAGCGGTTATGCTCGGGAGGCGATGTATCGTCTCATGGTAGAAGATAGCATATTTCAGTTTGTTCCAACACCCATATACACCAAGGCATAAACACTGTACCTCTCTCTCTCTCTCTCTCAGTATTTGGTGATGGACTACTATGTAGGCGGTGACCTGTTGACTCTGCTCAGTAAGTTTGGGGACCGTATCCCAGAGGACATGGCCCAGTTCTACCTGGCTGAGATGGTCATGGCTATTGACTCTATCCACAGGCTGGGCTATGTGCACAGGTATGTTCCTCTAGAGTCTATTTTGTGGAATAGAATCTACACGGAATGCTTAGAGAATGTTAGGTGACCTAACACACATACAGGCTGTGTCAGCTGCCTGCTGGCCTCTTGGTCTCCAAAGTCACGGTCCTTCCGAGGTATCGAGGGGTTTTTGCCTGAAGTTAACTGAAAAGGAGGCTGTCTCAATCAGGAAGGATGCTGTCTTTAAAGGCAGGAGGTTACTGTCAGCTTGTTTAGTCCCATTCAGAAGGTACATTAAAATGATGCCTGCTAAGGGGCCCTCATTAGCCATATTTTGGCTTTTTTTTCTGAATAAAAGTTTTTTTATTTTAATTTTATTCAGAAACTTTATTTTTCTGACTTTTATTCAGAAACTTTATTTTTCAGACTTTTATTCAGAAACTTTTTTTTCCAGACTTTTATTCAGAAACTTTTTTTCAGACTTTTATTCTGAAACTTTTTTTCAGACTTTTATTCTGAAACTTTTTTTTCAGACTTTTATTCTGAAACTTTTTTTTCAGACTTTTATTCTGAAGCTTTTTTTTCAGACTTTTAAAGGTTCCATATATTGAATACCATGCATCCATTACCAGGTGGGATATTCACTACAATTTCTCTGAAATAAATAGACACCATTTTTGTATGAAAGCAATGTAATTAATGTATTTCATGTATTTGTATGGTAACAACAGGAACAAGGTAGCGTTTTGGTCTGAAGGTAATCTGAAAAGGAATCTTTTCCAACACTGCCTTAAAAGACAGGCAGCATCCTTCCCGATTAAGACACAGCCGTACTGTAGTGTCGACCTCAAAGACAGATCCACGGGAGGGGTAGAGAACCAGGATCTCCCTCACGCGAGACACAAGTGTCTACGATTAGGCCAAAAGTACATATTCAAGGTCTGATGGCGACACTGGAGTTTCTACTGTCCATAATCTCTCAGCCAGAGAGATTCCTGTTCCAAAACACCTCCACTACACCTAAAGATTGCACACCTGACATTATTGCACTAGTACTATTGTCACTTGTGTTATTACTATATTATATTGTATTGTTGGCTTTTTTGGATTGTTGTTGACTGTTGTTGAGCGAGTATGACCATGATCCCAAAGGATTTCACTCTGTCAATTACGGCTGTATGTGATGACTGTGACGAATACCATTTGATTTGATTTGGTTTGAGATGACGTGTGAATCACGGCCAGCGGTCTGGTTCCCTCCCTGTCCCCTGCAGGGACATCAAGCCAGACAACATCCTGCTGACGGCTGAGGGCCACATCAGGCTGGGGGACTTTGGCTCCTGTCTCAGAGTCCAGGAGGACGGCTTGGTGAGAGAGGCCACATGACACACCATCAGTGGCGGACTGAGGCTGTTTGAAGGGCAGGGGCGAAAAGAAAAAAAGGGCACCTACTGCACAACATGGGACCCCATAAGTGCACATGGTCAAGTTTAGACCATTGGAAGGGCAGCCAATAGGGCACATCCTCTAATTTTGCCACTCAAAAGGGCACTTTAGTGCGACGTTTTTCAACTGTGGGGGCACATGGTCAAGTTTAGACCATTGGAGGGGCACCAATAGGGCACGTCCTCTCATTTTTGCCACTCAAAAGGGCACTTAAGAGAGACGTTTTTCAACAGTGGGGGCACCAGGAGGGGTGGTCGCCCCCCTTGCCCCCCCCTGAGTCCGCCAGTGCACACCACTACTGTTGCCACTCAACTACAACTACTGTATGGTCAGAAACACACACGTACGCACACACAAGTAGACAGGGAACACAAAAATAAGTGTCTGTGGTGCATGTACATGTCTCTCTCTCTCTCTCTCTCTCTCTCACATCTGAAACACCTCTGAAAATACCTATTGCTGAGCAACAGTTCTCAGAACATGTCTAAAAAGAGCAGCGGTGTGTTTCATGCTGCTTTCACTTCTCTGAAAGCGATGTTAAAGTGTCAGCCTAACCTTCAGCCCTGAGACCAACTCTACAAGAGCTTTCAGTAGAGTTCTGCCCAAGGCCAACTGTACCGGCAAGGCTACAGAGGTTGAGATACTGTCAACACTTGCACACACCTTTGTGTGTGTGTGTGTGTTTGTGTGTGTAATATTATAATAATAATAATAATAATAATAATAATATTAATAATAATAATAATATAATAATATATTCCATTTAGCTGACGCCTTTATCCAAATCGACTCACATTACAGTGAGTGCATACATACATACATGTTGAAGTATTTTTCAGCATGTGTGTGTGTCTCCAGGTGCACTCCTCCCTGGCAGTGGGCACCCCTGACTACCTGTCTCCAGAGATCCTGCGTGCGGTGGAGGGCGGGGGGGGGTATGGCCCTGAGTGTGACTGGTGGGCACTGGGCATCTGTGCCTACGAAATGCTGCTGGGGACCACGCCCTTCTACGCCGAGTCCATCTCCGAGACCTACGCTAAGATCATCCACTTCCAGGTGAGAGAAGTTCCACTGACCAGAAGTGGAACAGCACAGCAGATATCAGTGCTGGGGGATCAGACCTGAGGCTGTCATTGACATTGACATTACATTTTCGACATTTAGCAGACGCGTTTATCCAAAGCGACAAGTCAGTCGTAAGTAAGTGAATCCTCTATACATCGGTCATCATAAGTAAAAATCTATGCTACGACCAAGTGCCATTGGCACTCACAATGCTAGAGGAAGGAAGGCTTCGTTGTTGTTTTTTATTAACAGTAGAGGAACTTTACAGGAAGGTAGTGGAGGGTGAAGAGGTCTTTAGGAGGGACAGTCTAGTCAGCTTCCAACCGGAACAACTACATGGAGGTCACTGCTTACAGGGCTGTGTTGCCGCTAGGAACATAGCGTCCTCCCTTTCCTCTCCTCCTTCCTCATAGTCATAGATATTTCACTATATAGGCATAGTGAAATGCTTTTGGGATCTTGCCCCACGCTCAACAACAAGGAGTCAGCAACAATCGAAAAAATCTATAAGAAATAAGAAAGTGACAAAAAGTGACAATAGTACTAAGTGCAATACTGTATGCAATAACGCATGATCTCTGTGAGAGACTGAAGGGTGTATTCTGCTAAAACTAAGATAAGAATGCAACTGTCACAAGCTAACTTAGCTAACAAGCTAACTAACGGATCTCTGTCCTTCCAGGAGTACTTTGACTTCCCGCCGTTGGGCCCTGAGGTCTCAGACGAGGCTCGCTCCCTCATCACGGGGCTCATCTGTGAGAAGGAGGGTCGCATGGGGACTGGGGGCTCCGGGGACTTTAGGAGCCACCCCTTCTTCTGTGGGCTGGACTGGGGATCCCTGCATGAGCTCCCAGCCCCTTTCCAGCCTGAGGTCTCCAACGCCACGGACACCTCCAACTTTGACGTGCTGGATGACTGCCTGTGTGAAATGGTATTGATCTATATGGCGAACGCCTAAGTTATAGGTATATTGACTGTAGTTGTAATACTGTGTTTTGACCTGCAGGAGACGCTGTCTGACGTTATGGACAGGGCCCCTGTTGGGGTTCACCTGGCTTTTGTCGGTTACTCCTACACCGCCACCAGGTCAACTTACACAAGACTTCACATATAATACTTTATTTAGTAAACTAACATAAACACATTGACACTTTCTAATTGGTTGGTGTCTTACAGGCAGACGGGTGCCATGGACCGCAGTCGTGACATCATGATGGAGATTGACCAACGGCGGCTTAGAGGGTGTGACAGCCTCAATTTTCAGGAGAAACTGGTATGGCATACTCACTCTTCTCACTCTCATCTGCTCACTCTCATCCATTATAATTTTGCTTGGTGGCATTAATATTCATTTGGACAATAAGAATCTTGCTTCTACTAAGGACTTCATCTCATGCCTGGACAGTTTTGGTCTCACTCAATATATTGACTTCCCCACCCACTGTAAAGGTCATACTTTGGACTTAGTCTGCTGTTCAGGTGTCACTCCTCAAAATTGCTCTGCTGCCGACCTCCCCATCTCTGACCACAAACTTGTCTCCTTTAAACTATGTCTAACATTGTCCAAAACCAAGCAATCTCGCGTCATATCCTTCCGCAACATCAGAAATATCAACCTAGCTGACCTCTCAATTGGCATTGATAATCTCTCCATTATCACCCCCCCATACACCCCGGATCAGTTGGTTGATTTGTATAACGATGGTCTTAAATCTCTGCTCAACTCACTTGCCCCCGTTAAAACCCGGCCTGTCTCTTTCCCCCACTCTGCCCCCTGGTTCTCCCCCCACCTGCGCCAGCTGAAGGCCAAAGGTCGTCAGCTGGAGCGTCTTTTCAATAGAACTGGACTCACTGTTCATAAACAAATGTACCATGCTCACATCCTCCTTTATAAAGACGCCATTTCATCCGCCAAATCCGAATTCTTTGCAGAAAAAATCTGTTCTAGTGCTGGGAATACCAGGGCCCTATTTTCAGTGATCAACAATTCTCTCCGCCCCCCTGATCTCCTTCCACCTCACTTCTACTCCACTGACCACTGTAACTCCATAATGGCATTTTTCGACTCTAAAATTTCGTCCATCCATCAGCAACTGACCCCTCACACGTCTAGTCGTCCGCCTCCTTTTGTTCCCAATCCCCCCCTCTCCCTACCTCTCTCCTGCTTTCAACTCCCCTCAGCGACTGACTTAACAAAACTTATCCAGACATCCAAGCCTTCTACCTGCCAACTTGATCCCCTGCCATCCTCCCTGGTTATAGCCTCCCTTCCCTCTCTTCTACCCCTGATAACAGTCATCATCCACTCCTCTCTCACCTCTGGTTCCGTCCCTTCCCCGCTCAAATCTGCTGCTGTTACACCCCTACTGAAGAAACCTGGTCTAGACCCCAACATTTTCAATAGCCTCCGCCCAATCTCTAATCTGCCATTTATCTCAAAAATTCTGGGAAAAGTTGTCGCATCACAGATTCAGGCCCACCTCCATAACAATAACCTCTATGAACAATTCCAATCCGGTTTCCGCCCCCGTCACAGTACAGAAACAGCCCTCATTAAAATCACAAACGACCTCTTGATGGCAGCTGACTCTGGACATTTATCCATTCTCATCCTCCTTGATCTGACCGCAGCCTTTGACACCATCTCCCACTCCATCCTCCTCGACCGACTAGCCTCCATTGGCATATCCGACTCTCCCCTGGACTGGTTCCATTCATATCTCTCTGGTCGCACTCAATTCATCCAGTTAAAATCATTCTCATCCCATACCTCCCCCCTCTCCTCTGGTGTTCCCCAGGGCTCTGTCCTTGGCCCCATCCTATTCATCATCTACCTCCTCCCACTCGGTCAAATATTCCGTAAACACAACATACATTTTCACTGTTATGCGGACGACACCCAGCTCTATGTCTCCTCCAAACCCTCATCCACCTTCCCACCCTCTTCCCTCTGTGCCTGCCTACAGGAAATCAAATCCTGGTTCCCCTCCCACTTTCTCAAACTTAACAGCAACAAAACCGAGATAACACTCATTGGCTCCAAATCCTCCCTCACCAAGCAACCCAGTTTCACCCTCTCTATCGACAACTCCTTAGTTTCTCCCTCCCCTCAGGTTAAGAGTCTGGGTGTCGTCCTCGACAGCACCCTATCTTTCCATACCCATATCAACAACACCATCCGGTCCGCCTACTTTCACCTTCGAAATATCAACCGCCTCCGCCCGTCACTCACTCCCAACAGCGCTGCTATCCTGGTCCACTCTCTAGTCACCTCCCGCTTAGATTACTGCAACTCCCTTCTCTTTGGTCTCCCACACAAACTCCTCCATAAGCTCCAACTGGTCCAGAATGCTGCTGCCCGTATAATCACCAGAACCCCTGTCACCAGTCACATCACCCACGTTCTACAACAACTCCATTGGCTTCCCATTAAACTACGCATTGACTCCAAAATCCTCCTCCACACATTCAAAGCCATCCACAACCTCGCCCCCCCTTACCTGTCCGACCTCCTCCACCTCAACATTCCCACCCGGTCCCTCAGGTCAGCCTCCGCCATCAACCTCACTGTCCACCCTGCCCGTCTGTCCACCATGGGGGCAAGAGCTTTCAGCCGCTCTGCCCCTCGCCTCTGGAACTCCCTACCCCCCGACATTAGGAACATTGACACCATAAACCCATTCAAAACACACATCAAAACACACCTCTTCAGGCAGGCTTATCTCTGAGCCACCCTCCCGACTATTGAATGCCCTACTGCTGCTGCTTTTTATATTGTAATTTGTAATTGTTTGATTGTAATTTTTTTAACTGTTTGACTGTATTTTTGTAACTGTGTTGTACGGCGACCTTGAGTGCCATGAAAGGCGCCTTATAAAATAAATGTATTATTATTATTATTATTATTATGTGAGCTAGCTAAGCTAGTCATTTTGAGTTTTTTTCAGAGCAAGGTTAAGCACAAATGCTAACTGATGCGGTAGCTTGCCTTGGCTAATTACAGCACTGAGTGTACAAATGTCAAGCGTGTCCATTTGTTTAGGCAGGAATCCTAACCACATTGCATCTACATTGAGTCAGTCAGTTGTGGCAAAAATGCCACCTGCTCCCAGAACCAAGCGCAGTTTGAATATCGTACATGTGTGGCACGACATATGTGACAGCAGCTGGTGAAAGGGGGAACAAGTCGTCAACCGAAATAATCTTCAGACTTTTATGGTAGGGTATGCTAATGATGCTAATGATGTGAGCTGCAGCTACGTTTCAGGCTAGCTATGTTTCCTTGACCATGCTGTGCCTGACGCTCAGCTGTGGTGGTATGGGTTTCAGAGTCAGGTGTGGCATCTGAGAGACCCTCTGCCAGACCACCTGCCTGCCCTGCTGGAGCTCCCCCTAGCCCAAGAGAAGGGTACTGCATCATCCACACACACCACCACAGAGGAGGAAGAGGAAGAAGAGACAGACCGAAATTCAGGACTTGACGAAGACCTCCACAGGTATTACTTACAGTTACTGTACACACATAGACAAACGAGACAAGCTATTATTACATAACTGCTGAATCAGAGCCCAAATATGGAGATATGAGTGCTATAATATACAGCAATATTACTAGCTATAATTAAGCAATATCACACGAGAGGGAGTGTGTTATACTGAATATCAGCACGGCTGTGATTCGGTCGTAGGTACGAGGCCGCAGGCCGAGTACCGAAGACGATCACAGCCGTGTCTAAGGACAGTCTAAGGACTGTCAGTCAAAGGAATTAGGGGGCACAAACACTAGGGACGTAGGGGCATGGCCTCCTTGGCTTTTATACAACAGTTCTACAGCGCGATTTATTAGTTAACAGTAATAAGCGACAACAGATTATGATTTGTTTGTTTATTTAATCATAAAGATAAACACAAAATTGTTCTGCAACTGAACTTCAAATGGACTGTTGCCTAGTAACCTGAACACAAACATGTAGTCTAATTAACGGTCATTTAGTAGAACATCTGTGCGGCGGAGTGATACATATAGTTAAAAGTCCCAGTGCTGTTATACTGTATATAGTAACTCATGGAATGCCTCTTGTCCAATCAAATTACTTGGTCGGAACTAACTGTTGTATAATATACAGTATAATGTAATTACATCTTAATCAGATTGGCTGTAGCTTTCACTAATCCATCCTCTATTTGGCTCCACAGAAGGCTACAGGAGAGTGAGAGGAGGAACGGAGAGCTGGAGAAAGAGATCGAGAGACTGAGGGGGGAGATCCAGGACCACAGGACCCCTAAGGAGACAGGCAAGGGAAACAACCAACACTCATCCCTCCTCATCCCTCCTTCATCCATTCCTCTCTCCTGAGCCATGACCCCATTCTAATCTTGCCACATCCAACAACTATCGCAGCTGTTCCATCTCTTTGACTAAAAGGACAAAAACAAGCTATGACCAAAGCAATGACCCAGCAACTTTGGTCCAGCTCAGGACCAATCAACACCCACCAATGTCCTATGAGTCATACGGGGGTACTGTAACGGTAGCCGTACTCAGTGTTACCTCACTATAGAGGCATTCTTCATACGCCCTAGCTAGCCTCTCCTCACAGACTGACTGTCTCTAGGACAGCACAAGGGAGATGGTAGGAGTTCCAACGTGAGCCACACTGAGTAAACAGAGGCCTGAGTAGCATCTGCTTATGTTGGAGCCGTTGGCCAGAACACAGCGATAAATATCCCCTCTAAGAATAGGCCTGGTATGCTGCGGTTGGACCTCCTCCTCCATAAATCATTCATTTTATTATTACTACTCAATCTTTTCAGTTTGTAAAGCTGATTATTATTATTATTATTATTATTATTATTATTATTTAGCTATTGTAGCTTCCTTATGACAAGGTGTGTAGTTTATGTTGAAAGCCATCAGGTAAGGTATCTGCTTTACTGTACGAAACACTGCATTTTCATAGTTCTCTTTCTAACTTAAATGACCACTCTCTCTCTTCTTTCTCTCTCTCTCTCTCTCTCTCTCTCTCTCTCTCTCTCTCTCTCTCTCTCTCTCTCTCTCTCTCTCTCTCTCTCAGTACCACACCCATTCACTCATGCAGTCATGATTCCTTTCATCACACAAAAAGAGTATGTTTCTGTCTTGTCTTTTGCAAGTGGATTGTAAAAGTCAGCCGCCCCGTCAACTGTGCACTGCCACCCCGGGGTCGGTCTCTTGGGCTGTTCTAATGTACCTCTCTCTCCTCCAATCACAGAGCTGCGTGTCTGCCCGTCATCACTTTCTCTGCCTGCCCACTGTATGGACTATACCCTGGGGGATGTAAGCCTCACTATACACCTCTTTTATTCTCTCCTTTTCTATCTCTCTCTCTCTGAAATAGGCTCTGTCTTAATGCACACAAACCAGTTTGACTGACTTGTCTTGTTTTAGCCACTAACCCTAGCCTTATTTAGGGTATACATAAAAAGCTGTGTGTGCGTGTCAAGAAAATATAGAGGCTAGAAAATATACAGCCTTTACCTCACTCAGTCGCACCCTCCCGACCTCTATTTATGCTCCTGCAACTGTTTAGCACATTGGTGCTCTGACTGACCTGTGACTGTATTTCAGAGGAAAAGAGCGCCCCCTGTCTGTCATTACCCGCTGGTGATCCCTCTACTCCGCCACCTGCTGCTGTTTCACAGGGTAGGGGATGACAGAGTAAACAGACAGGCTGGAACAGTACAATAGAACAGTATTGGATGAAAACCGAATGAATTCCCTCTCTGCCCCTCTCCCTCTCAGGTGCACTGGCCGCGGGTGAGGTGTGAGTCGTATCTGTTGGTGTGTGCAGTGGGGAGAGAGCTCGACGCCTGGGACCGACAGTGTTCTACCGAACTCTCCTGATGCCCACTCCCCCTCCCCCCACCCCAACCCCGCACTGGGATAGCTCCCTCCCCATTAGGGAAGGGACTGGGTCACACCACATCTGTCCCCTCCCCCCAACCTCCCCTTGGCTAACAGGACAGGAGCTATACAGTACTTGGGGGACGAAATGGCCCCAAATGGGCTTCAAAGAACAAAACAGAACTAGTCTGTCTCATGAGCTCACTTGGTTTGGGACCAGTTCTGGGTGGGTGGTAAAACTTGGCCTGGGAGCTGTGGGGAAACAGAGCAGGGAACTGGGAGCTGTGGCACGGGCATGAGAGAAGCTAAGGACTGTCAGTCAAAGGAATTAGGGGGCACAAACACTAGGGACGTAGGGGCATGGCCTCCTTGGCTGCCGGTGGAAGCCTGCTGCTGTGTCAAGGGTCGTCATGCGGACACTGACCTTTCAGCAGAAGATCGTCAGCATAAAAGCAGAGTCCTAAAGCAATGAAGACAGCACAGGGAAGAGAAACCGCTGGATTGGGTGACAGTTGGAGGGGATGGATCAGACCCCACCGTGAGCACACACTCTACCGCCTGCTTGGACCTCATTGGACCACTTGCATGGGAGAGGCATGCTAATGTCCAACATTATGTCCAATCATGACTTTAGCTGCCACCAAAAAAAGTTGTTACACTGTGTGTGAGTTCTCCATTGTATCTATGCATCTCCGAATGGATTGCGTTGTGTGAGGTATTCGTTTCACTATTGGTATAGTTTTAGTCCTTGTTTGGAATACTCTAGATGAGCTATACAACTAGATATACACTCACTGAGCACTTTATTTGAAACACCTATATGAGCATTGTTGCTGACCATGTGCATCCCTTCATGGCCACAATCCACCCATCTTCTAATGGCTACTTCCAGCATGATAATGCATCATGTCACAAAGCAAAAGTCGTCGCAAACTGGTTTCATGAACATGACAATGAGTTCACCTTTCCCCAGTGGCCTTCCCAGTCACCAGATCAGAATCCAATAGAACACCTTTGGGATGTGGTAGAACGGGAGATTCACAGCTTAAGTGCACCTGACAAATCTGCGGGAATTGTGTGATGCAATCATGTCATCATGGACCAAAATCGGAAGGAATGTTTCCAACATCTTGTGGAATCAATGCCATGAAGAATTGAGGCTGCTTTGAAAGCAAAGGGAGGCCCTACCCAGTATTAGTATAGTGTTCCAAATAAAGTGTTTGTTGAGTGTATATTGGCTGTAATACAGAGAAAAGGTTGCAGACAGACAGACAGTGTGTGGTGATATTTTCTACAGGGATTTAGAGAAATTAACTTGTGTTTATGTGTACAAGTCTTCAATGTATGCACACTGCTGTTTGGTAAGCTAACCATTAACCAAACCATTAACAAACCATTAACCATTAACAAACAATAATATTTTAGTCTCCCAGTAGGTTCCTTAGGGTATGCACATGGTAAGCAAATTGAGAGACAAAGTAAAGAAAGGTGTTGGGAGAGTGGATAATACTGGATTTGGTGAGAGAATCGTTGTATGTTACAAAATGATGCACATTATAGCCTAGCCTGCCAAAAAAGGCATATATGTGAGCAATAATCATATTACAGCACAACTGTCACCCAACTGTCACTCACTAGAGATGGTATAAAAGGTAATATATTGTGACTTATTTGGTTTGAAAAAGGTGGCATTATATTTTATAACATAGAGATGCCTTACAATTGATTGCACCTATTTACTCTGGGTCATTGTAACCAATATTGAACCAATAAAATATTTATTATACCGGTACATTGCTTGGTGATTTTTTTTCATTCTCAAAACAATTCCAGATTTTGTATCTTATTATAAGAGTTCAAAACTGACGTGATAATATACATGATGTATACCTATAGTCTCTAAACATCAGAAACCTGGATGATACATACTCTCTCATGTGGCTGCCTCTTAACTGCCCTCTAGTGTCCATAAACACACCCTCTCATGAACCCATGTCTCTTCCTCCAACACTTCAACAAAACAATTAAAGTTTTTCTCTATCGCTTTAACACGTTTTCGGAAAGCACGGCTCATTTTCTCTTAACTCTGAACACAAATCCCAAAACGTGCGACTTGGTGATTCATAGCTGTGCAGTGTGCACATGGTGATGTTCTCCCCTCGCTGGCCAGGAACCTCAACAATGTCACGCTGGCCGATGACGTTCCTTCCCCGTTGCCGTCCTTTTTGGTTGAAACCCTCTTCATCAACGTGGTCAACCAAAGTGGCCCAAATCTCATCAGAGGCGATTGCTCTCCTAGGTCGTAGTCTTGGTTGTCCTCTTGCTTTTGCTCGTCCACGTCCTCTGACTCTCACACCTCTCGCTCTGCCTTTCTCTGCAAAGTTGGCATCCATTGTTCTCCAACACAGGAGAGCTCACCTTTTATTGCTAAAGCTATGATTGCTCATTCAAAAGCAATAGGTGTTTGCTAGGGGTGCAACGGTTCAGTTGGCCCACGGTTCGGTATGAACCTCGTTTTTTGTGTCACGGTTCACGGTTCGGTTTCGGTACGTGTTTTTTAGTTTTTTAAATGCTACTATTTATTTACAAACTGTTACTTTACTTTATTTTGCTTATACTTATGGAACTTTAACATTTACTTACTAGAATATGACTGGTATAATATAAATATTTAAAAAAAACACTTTCAAATGTAAAAAAAAATACATAAGCACTTTCAAATGTGACTTGTTGTGGATTGGAACTACAGATCATAAGCTTTCAAATGATGTGTCATACATTGAAATCCGAAAAAAGATGACGAAGTCATTTGAATGTTGTTAGACATCAGGCACATATCATATAGGGTTAAACTCTCTGTCATGAATTCGGAAGCAAACGCTGCTAACAGCTAGCGGCTAACAAAGCACAGCGCTACGAACGTCTAAACTGTATTTTAATAACATCACAACATGCCGATAGAACATCAACATGCTAAAAACACATAACTACACATAATTAGATGATCACACAGTCCTTGCTTTTGAACACGTCCTAAGATTAAAGTATGTTTACAAGCCATGTATCACTTACCGTTAGCCTCAAACAATAACAGTGGATCCATTTCACAAAGTATACAGCCGTTTCAAGCGAGTGGTTTATGGTTTCACCAGCTGGCGTCACAAAAAAAGGGCCTCTTAGGCTTGAGGACTAGTATATAATAGGAGAGGAAGAAATGAAAGTAAAAATGCACTTTAGCTATGTAGGGTTGCCACCCGTCCCTTAAAATACGGAATCGTTCTGTATCTGACTGTTAAAAGATGCGTCCCGTTTTGAACCATTACGGGACGCTGTTTGTTCCATATTTTCAATCCACCCGCATTGCGTGATTCCTCCAATATATCATACAGAGCTGCCAATTCTTTTATTTTTGAAATTCCTTTAAATAAAGCTACCGGACACGAGTTTCGTGGCATCTTTCTGCACGCGCGTTAACTTGAGTCTGCAATCGAAGCGGGAGGCGCGCGCTGCTGGAAGAACCTGTGTTCACTCGAGCTCAGGGTTCGAGTTATGTGGGAGCCAATGGGAGCTGAGCTCCCATAAGGAAGGTCTGAGCTCCCATGAAAGCAGTAAAATCATACATCTGTGGGGGTCGCTAATAATACATTACCACAACCATTATTTGATCAGAAATGTCAATGTAATGAGTATTATTTATATGATAAATATTCTAAAATAAAAACGTTTTCCAAAAGAACTACGCGCACCAGCATTAATCTCCTGTGAATGACAGAAGGCCTTTGACTGCCTGCACTTTACCACCAAGACACTATGGGGCGCAGTAGAATATTGTGCAACAGCAGAATATGATCGTTGAGAGCTTGCGAACGTGAAAACACGATTATTGAGAAGAAAACATTCAGTAGCTAGCTATCATGCCGCCCCAAAAAAGGCCACTGCTGCCGACCGAGTCGACAAGCCTGGAAAGTTTCGGGTTTTCATCCAAGAAACCAAACTTGAATTCAGCTGCCCTGTTATGACACCTAACGTTGAAACTGTTGAAATAGCAGAGCTCAAACAAAAGCAAGTGCTTCCGAAGAAAGTAGCAGAACTCACCTCCAATATTGTTTTATTTTCTATACGTAGCGTTTGAGCATTGTTGGAGGGAGCCTGAGATGTAATAATGACTGCTTCACTATAATTGAAACTTGTGCACAATGACTAATCAATGGTGATCCATTTATTTAATTTTTTACAGGCGTGAAAACTTCACCCCAAACTGCAACTCAAGGGTGTGCAGTTGGCATTTTCCCAATGGCAAAGCTGCTGGGCCATCACGATTCACATGGAACGAGGGGAAGACCTTCCAATTCCCTGACCACCGCAGCCACCCTAAACGGAAGAAACAAATGGTCCTTACTGTGGTATTATTGTAATTGTGTACAGGCCACCGTAGTGACATCAGGTCAGGTGGGCTAGGTTACGACGAGACAACAAGAGACCGGTATTGTAGAGCTTACAGAGCGAGTTATAATAAAGACACTTACATTTAAATACAGAAGGACTCACGTGTATGTGTAATAGAATAACACGACAGGGTGTCAGAAGTCCTGTAAGTGAGTGTTAAGAGTTAGGTCGGCCGACAGTGTCATTTGAGCTCGTGACGGTGAGAAGGGAGGAAGAAAATATGGTTGATAATGCTAACGCGGGAGGAGCTGCAGCCCAGAGAGCGGCGCCAGTTTCAAGTGCTACGTTCAGCATCCAGCCTCCGGAGTCCTTCGACTTTTCAAAGCCGCAAGAGTGGGCCAAATGGATACGCAGGTTTGAAAGATTTCATCTGGCAAGTAACCTGAAGGTTAGCACTGAAGAGAATCAAGTCAACACGCTAATATATTGTATGGGAGATGAGGCAGATGATATTTTACGTGGACTAAATCTGACTGATGCCCTAAGACGTACTTACCAAGGGGTGCGCGATGGATTACAGGGTTTCTTCGTAGTCAAGAAGAACGTTATCTATGAGCGTGCCAAATTTAACATGCGCAAGCAGGGAGAATGCGAGACGGTGGACTCATTTGTGACGACACTATATGCGCTGGCGGAGCATTGTACATATGGAGTGCTACATGACGAGCTGATTCGTGACAGGCTTGTCGTTGGACTGATGGATAAGCGGCTGTCCGAACGCATGCAGCTGGACCCGGAGTTGACCCTGGAAAAGGCAATAAACATGGCGAGGCAGAGTGAAGAGGTGAAAAGACAGCAATCTTCTCTGCGGGGGGACACCAGGACAGAGGCAAGTGATGCTAAATTTGTAGACAGAGTGTTTAAGAGCAGTAGCAAGACATATGCTAAAAACAAACCTCAACAGGCTAACAGCTACCCAGCCAAGCCACACAGTGCCCAATACTCAAAGGGGAAAAATGTCCAGTGCCATAAATGCGGCAGCTCTCTGCCCCATTCACAGCGCGATTGCCCTGCTAATGAGGTGAAATGTCATTCATTCATGTGGGAAGATGGGGCATTACAAGCGTGTGTGTAAGTCATCCAAATCTGTACATGAGGTTGAAGAGGACTATTCCTGCTCTTGTGAAGAGGATGAGGACTGTGTGTTCTTAGGCAGCGTCACAGCTGACGGTGAGCCATGGATGGTCAACATAAACATCGATGACAGACGTGTGCCATTCAAAATAGACACCGGTGCTGATGTTACAGTGATGCCTCACACTGTTTTTTAAGAGATCTACCGAGACAAGGATCCACCTACCCTCAGGAAGTCAACTAAGCCACTGATGGGACCTGGGAGGAGTCCACTAGATGTTGTGGGTGTCGCCGGGCTGTTGCTGAGGAGAGGAGAGAAAGAGGTGTGGGAGGATGTGTATGTCACTCGACACCTGCACACTGCATTGCTGGGGAGACCTGCTATTAGTAAGATGGAGCTTGTGGCACGTCTTGACAGTATCACGATGGAGACGCTCAAGACAACCTACCCAAAGATATGTAGTGGTCTCGGTGAGATGAGACAGCCGCATGCAATCAGGCTGAAACCTGGGGCCCAACCATTCTCACTGAAGACACCCAGAAGGATTCCGTTGCCACTGATGGACAAGGTCAAGCAAGAACTGTCCCGCATGGAAAGCCTTGGAGTGATCAGCCGAATCGAGGAGCCAACTGACTGGTGTGCCGGCATCGTGGTGGTTCCCAAGAAGACAGGTGCTGTTCGCATCTGTGTTGATCTCACGAACCTCAATGAGTCAGTGTGCCGGGAAAAGTATACCCTGTCAACAGTGGAGGAAACACTAGGAATGCTGGCTGGAGCCAGAATATTCAGCAAGTTGGATGCAAACATGGGATTTTGGCAAATACCTCTGACTGAAGATTCATCAAAGTACACCACCTTCATCACGCCCTTTGGCCGATATTACTTCAATCGTCTACCTTTCGGCATCGCCTCTGCCCCCGAACACTTCCAAAACAGAATGGTGACGGAGGTCACGGAAGGGCTGGAGGGTGTCGTCTGCCACATGGACGATGTGCTGGTGTGGGGCCGATCACAAGAGGAGCATGATGCTCGTCTGCACGTCGTGCTGGGGAGGATCGAGACGGCCAGAATCACCCTGAACATCGATAAGTGCGACCTGTCGAAAGAAGAGGTGACCTTACTAGGCCATATAATAAACCATATAAATTAGCCCCGACCCGAGTAAGACAGAGGCTGTGAGGAGGATGGAGGAGCCGACGAATGTGAGTGAGCTGAGAAGCTTTCTCGGCATGGTAAACCAGCTGGGGAAGTTTATCCCACAGCTGGCGGAGAGAGACAAGCCTCTGCGAGACCTTCTGTAAAAGAAGAACTGCTGGCTGTGGGGCTTCGAGCAGGCCAGGGCCTTTCAAGATTTTTTTTTTTTTTTTTTTTTATACTTTATTGCAGGACTTTACATTACATTAATAAGTTCATTTCACACACTTTACAAGTTCTTCACTTGTTTAAGTTCATCCTGCATCATTTTTTTACATTTTTTATAGAGAGAGCAAGAAATAAAGAAAATAAAGAAATAGAGACTAGAAAGAAAATATAAAATAAAAAAAATAAAAAAAAATTAAAAAAAAAAAAATAGAGAAATTATAGGGATAGAAATAGAAAAGTAAGAGACAAAGGGAGGGGGGTGGGAGGGGTGGGATCGGGGAGGGTTGGGGGGGGGGGGGGCTTCCTTCCTACTCATTCATTCGGTCCATTTACTCCAGTTCATAGTGAATTGCTCTTCACGGCCTCCCACTTTGCAAGTAATTCTTTCCATTTCTTTTATGTCTTCAACAGTTTTTTTCCAATTATTAACGGATGGTGGGTTTAAGTCCAACCATTTACGTGTGATTTGCTTTAAAGCCGCGATACGTAGTATGGTGTACAAATATTTATCTCCCTCTCTGTATATATCTAATGGAATAAGACCGAGTATAATATTGACTGGATGTATAGGATTTTGTAAGGTAAATGTATTTTTTATTTTTACTTGAACTGCCTCCCAAAACCTTTTCAATTTAGGGCATGTATAGAAAATGTGTGTGTGATTGGCTTCTCGTTCCGTACATTTCCTCCAGCATTTGCGTGGAGGAAGATTTGAAGGATGTACTAATATCCCCACCAGTGTTGGCCATGTACGACACCAACAGGGAGTGCAAAGTCTCAGCGGACGCGTCGTCTTACGGCTTAGGGAGTGTGCTTCTCCAAAAATGGGATGGTGTGGAGACCTGTAGCCTACGTGTCGCGGTCTCTCACACAAACTGAACAGAGATACGCGCAAGTTGAGAAGGAGGCCTTAAGCCTGACCTGGGCTTGTGAGAGGTTCCGCAACTTTCTCATCGGCAGACACTTCCAGCTAGAGACAGACCACAAGCCGCTCCTGAGTCTCCTGGGGTCTCAGCCGTTGGACGCTCTCCCTCCACGGATTCTGCACTTCCGGATGCGCCTGATGCGCTATTCCTACTCCATTGCTCATGTGCCAGGAAAGTGCCTGTGGACTGCCGATACACTCTCACGTGCTCCTGTGAAGAGGAGAGAGACACCGGATGAGAAGGAGTTCTTCGAGAATACTAACATCTACGTGGACATGATAATGGAGAACCTGCCAGCGAGCACCGCCTACCTGGATGAGCTGAGAGAGCAGCTGAAGAGGGACAGTGTGTGCGCACAGGCAGAGGTGTCAAAAGTATTCACATTCATTACTCAAGTAGAAGTATAGATACTATGGTTTAAAAAGACTTCTGTAGAAGTTGAAGTATCAACTCAAGCTTTTTACTCAAGTAAAAGTATAAAAGTACTGGTTTCAAAACTACTTAAAGTATAAAAGTGAAAGTAATGTAAGGGGGAAAAAATGCCATTAAGGACAAAAGCTTAGGCCACGCCACAGGGGCCTATAGTGCACTACCCCACCTCCCCCCCCAAAAACATTTTTCTAAAGGCCATAATGACTATTATGTTATTATTAAAATGTTAATGTTGAAAAATTTGGGATGCACTTATTTCAGACGCATTAATGCCCATTGAAAATGAACACATTTTAGTACAATGCAAATACATTAAAGAACCATATATGTGTACTACTGAGCATTAACATGTGAACACGGAAGATATGATGACTAGTTGCCTAAGTATTGTAATGGTGCAAAAAGTCAAACGTCAAAAGTCAAACGTCAAAAGTCAAAAGTCAATAGCCTTTATTGGAACTGTGAGGGCAAAACCATACAAACCATAACAAAGTAGTGATTCAATATTTCCTGAAAAAACACACACATACACACAATCTACATCAGCATCAGAGTTACCAATAAGCTTTGTTCAGCCGCAAAAGCAGCAGGTTCTCAAAGTTCTTTGAGCCAATGCATGCTCTTTTTGGCCTGAAGATCAGCCCTGCGACACTAAACAGTCTTTCACAGGCTGCTGAGGCAGGGAGTCCCGTATTAAGTTTGAGTGATAGCGGGCACACAGCTGGGAAGGTCTTCAGTACCTCTACTGTGTCTCCTGGGCACCCCAGGTACGCATCCAACTGCTGGGACGTTTCAAGAGGGCCGGTCTTCTTCAAGGAGGAAAAGAAGTCCTCTTCCTCAGACGATTGGGAGCCCTCACTGAAGTGTTTCTCGTCCTGACAGTCCAAGTGGCTTCTGATATAGTGAAGGCCTGTGGAATAAAAAACAAAAATCATGACAATTTAGACTATATGGCAGTATTGTAACTGTGTATTGGATAGTGTTGTGTGTGTGTGTGTCATTAAATGTAATTTCAAACTAATTTCACTGTCTTCATAGAAATTACACATATTAAGCGGAAGTGAGACACTTACCAAGTTTGAGGATATTTTCGTCACTTGTCCAACAGGTCTTAAATTTGGGAACTAGAATGGCTGCGGCTATCAGTTCTGGATCTGCAAGCATCTCTCCGAAGCGTTTCTCAAGGCCTGAAAGAAGTGCAGCAATCAAAGGCTCACAGAACTTGGAGGCGACTTGAAGGTGCTGTAGCTTGGTCCTTAGCAGAGTTATGGTGGGGACCAACTATCCCATCTGCACACTGGTTTCTCCCTGAAGAACATCCAGTGCCTTTGCAACTGGGCTCATTGTCTTCGCATATTCTGCAAGAAATGCAAGTTCCACTGGAGTAAACCTGTACAAAGAAGAAGAGAAAAACACAACATGGAACATTAAGTCTACTTGATGTAGCACCTTCAACTGGAGGAACTGATCATTAAAAAGAAAAAATATTGTCATCTGAGACTTTTAGAAATGAAGTTGTGTTGCTACAAATCACATTCATAGTAAATATGGGGACTGCATATTGGCATAGTGCATACGTGTTCTACAGTATTCCAAGTATAAAACTGTGACTTAATCTATTGTTAATCACTTCATTAACTGTAAGGCAGAAAAACAAGCACTTACTTGGGTGTATCTAGTTCACTGCAGACAGCTGCAAGGGCTCCCTCGCCTTGTTCTCGTGTTATTCTCACTATTCTTTCTACGGCTGAGAAGAGTGAATTCCACCTTGTAGCAACAGGCCTTACGAGTTGGAGTTTGCAGTGGTCTTCAATTACTTCAGATGCGGTGGTTGATCTTGAACTTTTATTCCACAGGCTAGAGCATTTGGCAAATGTGGACCTTGACACGCGCTTGTACAGTGGGTTGACCTCTGGTTTTGAAGCATCAACTGTGGACACTAAATTGAGGAGGTGGCAGGCGCAGCGATGGTGCTTGGGTAGCTGGTATTCTAAGTAGTCATCTTCTTCCAACAGGGCTCCGGCATCAACAAATTCAACACCCTCAAGGCTTTCCTCTTCTTCATTGTTATCATCATTTTGGCCACAATCATCCTCTTCTCCATCACCCTCTCCTACAGGTTCAGCATTGTTGTTCTCGTCAGTCTGCCCATAAACTCTGAAGGCTTTCAGGAAGTTTGATCCGTTGTCAGTTGTAGTGCGAACAATCTTCTCTCTGACATTGAATTCTGTGTGAATATCATTTAGGGCACCAGCCAGGGCAGAAAAGGTATGTGACCCTTTAAGTTGCTTGCATGCCAGGGCAGCACAGGATCTCTGCATGGTCTGGGGGTTAAACCAGTGCGCAGTGACACCAATGAAACCGCGACGGTGTGCCGTCCAGCAGTCTGTTGTTGTTGCTATGAACTCAATTTCACTAAGGGCAGCTTTCAGTTTTCTTTTCATTTCAACAGAGGCCTTTGTGACTTTGTTAACAACAGTATTACGCGTCATGACATTTGTATTTGGCTGAAGATGTTGCACAAGCTCAATGAAGCCCTGTTGCTGAACAATGTGTGGTGGGTGCAAGCCTTGGACAATGAATTTGAGGACTACTTCATCCACACTTGCCTGGGACACTCTTCGAGCCTCCCACAGCTTGGTTTGTTTGGAGGGTGGGGTCAAAGAACCTTCAGTGGATGACTTCCTTTTGAGGGCTGTTGAAGAAAGTTGCGTGTACCTCTCTAGACGAGTGGGGTGTTTCTTCTGTGGAGAAAATGAATGCACAGGCACAGATTGAGATTCATATTATTTCTCTCAAACCACAAGCTGAGACTATCTAGGACTTCCGCTGTATTAAATGTCACGCTGGAAGTTCATGAATGGAGGTCAGACTACAAGTTAGGGAGCAGTTTCACTGGTCTATGCAATTATGTTGAGCAGACCAGAATATTGCCACTTAAAGCTGTTTTAGGACCACAAGCAGCTGCTGGCATGACTGAAAAGTAACATTATTGTTAATGGCACACACCGCGCACATTTCTTCTCCCGTGGGAACATAATTAACTCTTTACAGCAACAAACACGGTAAAACTCCGACCTCAACACATGAAGGATTACAAATGAAACATTGAATCATAGCCTACTGCTAGCAAGCAAACCATGGCATGTTCTTAGCCATAGCAAACATTGCAAATTTACCATTAGTACGTTACTAGGTTACTACAAAATGTCGACTGATAATAACAAACTTTCAGCTTACCTCAATATGCTTTTTCAAATTAGACGGTGAGTTTTTGAAGGCCATTAGCTCGTGGTACTTGGGTGCGCAGAGCTTGCAGCGCATTCGAAAGGAGTTGTTTTTGCATCCAACCATTTCAAAAAATTCTTCCAGGTACGGCCAGGGATGGAGAAGGGTTGGCTGATCTTCCTGGCTATCAACCTGGTTGATGCTGGTGCTTGGTTGGGACATTTCGCTGTTATTTTGAGTCTCTGGCACGGTCACGGACATCTTTGGCTACATACATCTGCTTTCCTTGCTGGAGTGTGATTTGTGTCATGTGCAGCAGATGGAATGTATCTCGTACAAACCAATAGGGTGTCGGAATGGTATAATGTTTATACTTCTTGTCACAGCTCCGCCCCTGGCTCATCAGACGTCGATCAGTGAACGATTAAGAGCGCCCCTGGCTCATCAGACGTCGATCAGTGAACGATTAAGAGCGCCCCTGGATCATCAGACGTCGATCAGTGGACGATTAAGAGCGCCCCTGGCTCATCAGCCATCAATCAGTGGTGCCAGGTGTGGACGAATAAGACCACGACTGGCTCCTACTTAAGCTCTGCTCCTGCTTCCAGTCATCGCCAGATCGTAACCACTTAATGGTTGGTTCATATGCTTGTTCCTGCTACTCTTGACGTTATCCGATACCCTAGCCTAACCCTATAATAGGGTTAGGCTAGGGTATCGGATAACGTCAAGAGTAGACAAGAGACAGATACGAGACAAGAGACCGGTATTGTAGAGCTTACAGAGCGAGTTATAATAAAGACACTTACATTTAAATACAGAAGGACTCACGTGTATGTGTAATAGAATAACACGACACTTACCAGTGGTGTTGAGAAGGAAAGAACAGATCAACACAATGATGACAATGCAACTGCACAGACCCCTTGTACTTCAAACAGTCTTGTGGTGCTTGAGGTACAGAATTACATGCTGAAAGAAGAGAATGAAAAATTGAAAACACTGTTGGAGAAACAGAAGCAAACCTTTTCCTTCAGTCAAATTTCCTCCAATCCTGACAAAGTCAAATATTTCTCTGGATTGCCAGATGCTGCCACCATCCTGTTTTTGGAAGCGCTTATTTCTAAATTTGAGCTACTACAATATCATTCTGATTGGACTGCCCAAATTATGCCCCTAGTTGATCAATTGCTCCTGACCCTAAAATGAAGCTAAAACTTAATAGTAGCACTGCACTGGGACTTTTAACTACATGTATCACTCCGCCGCACAGATGTTCTACTAAATGACCGTTAATTAGACTACATGTTTGTGTTCAGGTTACTAGGCAACCGTCCATTTGAAGTTCAGTTGCGGAACTATTTTTTGTTTATTTTTATGATAAAATAAACAAAAAATCATAATCTGTTAATTATTACTGTTAGCTTATTACTGTTAACTAATAAATCGCGCTGTAGAACTGTTGTATACAAGCAATATCACACTCCCTCTCGTGTGATATTGCTTAATTCTATAGCGTCAGCTAACTACCTGTGGTGTTAAACTTGTAAACACTCTCAATATAACGGTCACGTCGTGTAACGTAACGTCAGACGTCATCATTAGATAACACAACACGTTGTGTCAGTGATAGCCCTAGCAAGCCAGATATAATACATCTATAACATTAAAATGTATTTATTTTTCCAAAACAAGCACTTTGTTGATGGTGCACCAAGCGATCGAATTCCAAACCCAGTGGATGCGGCAGGAACAGGAACAGCTGCCAAGCCTTGCAGACTTGATCGAAAAAGGTCACGGTCAAGAAAAAGGTATATTAAAAAAAAAGCATCAGCATAAAACCTGTTGAGTTTGGCAATGATGATTTTATTATTACAAAGGCCCAAACAACTTTAAAATGTGCCATATAATTACAATCTCATAACAAACAGTATGACAGAATACTGTATAACAAATATTGCTCTTGAACATTACAATGGTAGACATACAGTAATGTGTAGATCTCAGTCATTCTGTATTGAAGTGAATGAGTCCACAATGTGATGCACACATATTGATTTTTTTTTCCTGTGGTACGCAGCTTGCTGTAATGTGCAAGCTCTGTGCGCATCGAGAAACCATGAATGTCTGCCATAAAAAATAGTAGTCAACACTTTGTTCTTGCTCTGTTTATGTTGTCTAATCATTGATGTTTCAAATGTGCACTGTATATGTAAAGCACCCAGACCCAGTGCATTCGTGCTGAGAAGGGTGCTATATAAATAAAGTTTTACTTACTTTACTTACTCTTTTCCTAAAAATGTTGGATGCAGCTTAGATCCACAGAGAGAGGGCTGCACAGGAGAGACTAGTACAGAGAGCAGCATGTTGGAGAACGCTGGAGAGGCCATCATCATGACGACTGAGAACGCTGAAGAGGCCATGACGATGACGGAGAACGCTGGAGAGATCATCGCAGAGAACAATGGTCCACAGTTGTGGATATGCCTTTCAGGGTGTCTCTCAAGGTACTTGTTTTTTTGCCACAGCCTCGTTGGTACAGCCATACCTTGTAGATGATCCAGATGTGAATGGACTTGGGCTGTGTGCACTGACTTTACAAAACTTCTCTGAGTTGTGTTTCCTATTCATTACTTTTTCATTACAAATCTTCATGCGGTTATTCTCCCCCCCTCTCTTTCTTGGTGTCACTTCTCACTGTTGGTTTGTGCTGATGTTTCCCTCTGTATCTGCTGGACTTCTTCAAGTTCAAGTTCAAGTTCAAGAGAGGACGCTGGTGTTGCTTGTTCGCCACTTCTCCGCCCGAAATCTAGGTGTAATTGCAGTATACAGAGTAGATTGTCCTACAAAGACATTTAGATTTAGTAATCTAAAAATTATAATATGATATGATGTATGGATATGATAGACATGATATGATGGATAGATTTGATAGATATGATATGACCACTTTTCAAAAAAATGCCGCCTTAGTCCTACAAAGACATTTAGATTTAGACCCCTATACTTTCTTTTCTTTTCTTTTTTTTGTTTCTTTTTATGTTACTACTCGATCTTTTCTGCTTGTAAAGCGTCTTTGAGTGTCTAGAAAAGATGTATATAAGTCTAATGTATTATTATTATAAGTGTGAATGGAGCACAGACTGATACTGTAATGAGTTATTTTGATAATGAATATTCCGATCTCCACAACATGCTGCTGCTGTTGCAGTTTGTGGGGATGACTGGTCAAGTAAAGGGACCTGTAAAAGAAGGTCAGTGAGCATAAACGGTAACAAAAAAAAGCATACCTAACACAATCTTGTGTTTTATTCACAGAATTGTAAAAGGACAACCAATTCTTGGAGAGACGTGGAGACCAAGAAAGCAACACCCTGTTGGAGACTGAACAGAATCTATCTTTCAACAAAGAAATTGAGGCTCTCAAAAAAGCGCATTAGAGATCTTGAGAAAAACCAAAATCCACATAATTACATAACCTCTGAGTCAGTCAATGAAAGCAAAGTACCCAACTACTTTGTGTATTGTACAGGTTTTACATATGGACAGTACAATGATCTGTCCTGTCTGTTGGAGCACTTTGAGCTGCAACATTTGCAGGAAAAGCACTATACAAATAAAAGTGATTATTGTTATTATTATTACTATTTTCTGTTCTTTTTTTGAGATCCCTAACAATAGTGTATGCCCACAAACAAATATCCCTCTGACATACAGAAAGACAAACTGCCACATATGTGCAATTCCTCTGCGTCAACAGTTACTGATGGTCCTCATGAAGTTACGCAACAACTGGGACCTGAAAGACCTTGCCTTCAAGTTTGATATCGACACACCTAATGTTAGCAGAATTTTTGGAGCATGGGTTGATTATATGTATAACAAGCTTGGTTCTTAAGCAATATGGCCCCATAGAGATATCATCACTGCAAACATGCCAGATAAATACAAGGAAGACCACCCAAACACATTTGCAATACTTGACTGCACCGATTTGAAAATGGAAAAGCCAAGCTCATTACTGCTTACAAAGTCAGTCATACTCTGACGACAAATCCACCAACACACTAAAAGGTTTGGTAGCATGCGATCCTTGAGGAGCTGTCATATTTGTCTCCACTCTTTTTACAGGTTCAACAGCCACACATACTCAAGAAATAAGGTTCTTTACCTGGTAGCTCGGACCACAGCCAAGAGGGTAACTATCTTGCCTTATAGTCACATCCAAGGGTGTCTGGTTGACAATGTAGGAGATAGGACAATCTGTGCATGTGTCACCTTTAAATGTTTCCTGCGAGCACATGCAGACTGTAATCACAAGTCTTCTCCACTCATTGAACAGTTTTTTGGTCAAGTTTAACATACTGTACATATGAGACAATACTATATGAGGCAATACTACTGTGTACTACTATGTACAACAAGTAGCCTACTCGTGGTTGGGGCACTGCTGACAAGACTGTTAGGTTAATATCTGTTAGGTCATAGCTTTCAGGCTATATCTGCATTTATTTTTATGTTATGGATGTAGCTACACTTACTAATTATAATATTGTAATGATGTTGCACTTGATGTTGATGCCTTCTACTAAAACAAAATCCATGATGTGCTTACCTGTTAACGTGTCCACTTGTGACTTGTCTCTTCCTTTTAAGTTTGGCTTTCATAGCCTTGATATTAAATATGAGTACAGGTCCCCCCCCTAGCAACAGTAGCCTAGGAGGGCGGGACTATGGGCGGGTCTTGACAAAGGCAGATTCAGATGTATTTAGAGACCACTTGTAAAGTGCACTTTATTGCTTTTTAGCCAGGATTTCAGGTTTGCAGCTGAGTGCGTGTATTCACAACAAGGCACGTATGTTAAACGAGCGCTCTTCTTATCGAGAAGAGACGAAGGAGATACGTCACATCCTAACACACGATGGCGGTCGATTTGACACCGAGATTTAGAAGACTGAACAAACAGTGTATTTGGCGGGATGCGTGCAATGCATCATTGTTTGCTTGTATGAGTTCACTGGGCCTTAAAACGACAAATTAAAATATATATATGTAGACACGAGAAACAGTACAAGGGGGACAGTAAACGTCTTAGGAGACACAGTAAAGCAGGTGTCTCAGGAGACACAGTGCTGGGGGGTAGTAGATGTCTCAGGAGGGACAGTACAGGGGGTAGTAGATGTCTCAGGAGACAGTGCTGGGGGGTAGTAGATGTCTCAGGAGACAGTGCTGGGGGGTAGTAGATGTCTCAGGAGACACAGTGCTGGGGGGGTAGTAGATGTCTCAGGAGGAGCAGTGCTGGGGGGTAGTAGATGTCTCAGGAGGAGCAGTGCTGGGGGGTAGTAGATGTCTCAGCAGGAGCAGTGCTGGGGGGGTAGTAGATGTCTCAGGAGACAGTACTGAGGGGTAGTAGATGTCTCAGGAGACACAGTGCTGGGGGGTAGTAGATGTCTCAGGAGACAGTGCTGGGGGGGTAGTAGATGTCTCAGGAGACACAGTGCTGGGGGGTAGTAGATGTCTCAGGAGACACAGTGCTGGGGGGTAGTAGGTGTCTCAGGAGACACAGTGCCCGGGGGTAGATGTCTCAGGAGGAGCAGTGCTGGGGGGTAGTAGATGTCTCAGGAGGGACAGTACAGGGGGTAGTAGATGTCTCAGGAGACACAGTGCTGGGGGGTAGTAGATGTCTCAGGAGGAGCAGTTAAGGTGTAACCTGAAGAGATGGAGGTATTCAGTCTCTACTGATGTTACGGTCGACGCGGTAGTCATGACGTTGATCTTCCAACGCAATGTGCGTCGATACAAACGAAACGTATCGATGCTTGGCAAAAACCATGTGATCACCCGAACAAAGCTTTGTACGTCACACGAGCACCTGTGACCGATGTGTCAATCATTCCGCAAACGAGGCAGTGGTCCAAATTATGGTGTGTTATTCCAAAGAAATTCTTTGTATGTTTTGCTATGTGAGTTGGTTGATTGGTTGTGACTGGACAGCAAAATAAGCTGCATTAACTGTGCTCCCAGAGTGTAGAGGCCATCTAACATGCAGTGTGTTCAATATGAGCAAGCATGGCACTCACTGAATCAGAATTCTATGAGACTAAAAGGTAAACAAAACTGTGTGTGCATACAGCCTGTTCTGTACTCCAATAAAGAAATAACAAAGAAACTGTTTACTGCTTAACTACTTTTATTACATTCAGCGGGGAATAAAACATTGGCATAAGTACTGGACTTCAACTGACTCAATTTCAGCTAGAATACATTCAACGATTTGTTGGGGGGGGAAATCATGAGGTATTGCATTTAGCGAGTTGAGGATGTTGAGTGTCCTCTACATACACCTGCCCAGTCACAATGTAAGTCAGATCCCCCCAGTTAATCACATCGCCTGGGCTGTAGTCTACATTATCTGTGAAGTGCTGAATCTCACAAGGAGACAGGACATAGTTCCACACATGCACATCAGTGATGTGGCCAACAAATGACTGGCTGTTAACAAAGCCCCCCCCCATAGTTGTCTTGCTCCTGACCCAGAACAATGCTGAGATCACCATCAATTTTACTCCCTCTGTAGCCCTGCTTCCGCAGGCTGGGCTTCCCATTGGTCCACACCTGGCTGATCCCATTGGTGGAGTTCCAGGTCCCACACACTGACACGCACACATAGGGCTCATGTGGCAGCCCCTTAAACACTTGAACTTTATCCATGATCCCAAACTGCAGTTCCCCAACTCCCTTGAACAGCATCAGGTTGTTGAAGTGTCTTCTGGAGGCGGCGGACAACAGAACATAGTTTCTCTGCAGGTCTGTGAAATACCTTCAGGAAGAGATTCATAAATATAGAGTTAGATCAAGAAATGTTCAATATAACTAGGGATTCACCATGCAGACACAAGGTCAACGTCAGTCAAGGTGTTTTGAGTTGTCTTAACTTGACGACAGAAGTATTGAACACTACGTTACCTGAGACATAAGGACACAGAGCCAAGGATCTCTCCTATTGGGATCAGCTTCACGTGCGCATTCGATTCTTCGTCACTTGTCCAAATATAAACATTTTACCTGTGAGGTCTGGTCAGACAAACAGGATTTAGTCCATCAAATCAAACCATTCAAAGCACATATGGAATTGTAATGTTAGTACTGTCTGAAGAGATTTCCAGTGCATACACAAATGTAAATGGTGTACTTCCAGGTATGTACGCATTGCCATATGAATACTGATCGTATGTCAAATGAGCGTTCATGTTCAAAGTAAATCAACAGGATGGTCACCTGATGTCTCACCTTTATGCTGAAATGGGTCAGAGGCCCAGCACATGGTGAACATGACCAGCACCACAAAGAGTCTCTCCATCTGTTCACAATACAACAGCATTGTTTACAACAAATAT
>NC_137689.1:23038397-23143397 GCF_963989245.1 Nansenia antarctica | reverse complement strand
CTCTCTGTCTCTCTTTGCCAGACCAGCGTCCATCTTTGATGTCTGTGTACTTTTGCATTTTGAATAAATGGTCTTAAACTGCTCAATAACTGTTCTTCATTTTAGTAGCCAACAGGTTAGGAATTTACGACAGATGGCGAGCCAGCCAGGAGTCCAAAAAAGGAAATCTACGTTTGAAAACTTAAGCTGGAGCCACAGCTGAAGACGGTAAGAATTAAAATAGCGCTATTTTCTGTTTAAACCGCTAGGGGCGCGTGTGCAACAGCTGGGTTTTCAAGCGTTTTCTTTGAGACTAAAAACAACCTTCAACTTTAAGGTTTAAAGTACAGTAACTTGTTGGAAAAGGAAACACATCTTTCATAGTCTTTAAACTGGGGGTGAGAGCCGGGTTAAGAAGCCCGTATTTGAAAATATACGATTTAATTTGTAAGGTATTTGTAAATGAGTCATTTGATTTGCATGGTGTTATGGAATATCGTGTATGTGTGTAAAATTTGGTATTAGAGGAAGACGTACTCTAATAGTGTCTATTTGATAGAGTGTAACTGGATTATGGAGTCTGTTTTGTAAATAAGAGCATTATTTGAAGTAGATTAAGAAATCAATTCTTCAGAACTGGGTCATAGAATCCATTCATAGACGCCATTGCCCTTTGTCCGGAGAAAAGACACGCACAGAGGGCGCGGTTTTCCCCAGAGGTTAGACAAAGGGTTGTTAAATTGACCCCCCTGCTTTCTGCCCTCTGGCCTTTTCACACATCAGGCTACAAACACGCGGTGATTTTTCAAGGGAAACGGGTTGTAGCCCCCCTCTTCTTGCCTCTGCAAACAAACACTCCTTTAGAAAGCATTCCTTTAGAAAGGAACCTGACTGATTAATTACATTCCTTATTTCTTACAGATCATTTCACATAGGTTGTGTAGTAATTTAGAGATAGAAAGATAGTGAATTGATCATTGGGGTATTTTAAAGTAGTTTAAAGTTTAAGCATTGTTTGTTAAAAGTAAAAGATAAATAATAGTTTAACTGGATTGAAAGATAATCGTGAAATTGTTGTCGTGAATGTTGTGAGACTAATCTCTTCACAGGAGCGGTTTTTCAAACATTGCCAAACCGCAAAGACCAAAGACCAGCCCCTCCCCCTCCTCCTTCCTCTCTCATACAAGGCTGTCTTTGTCTCCAGTTTCAAGGAGAAAAGGGGGGGCGGAAGAGTTGGCGCATGCGCAATCGATGCGCGTTAGCCGGAGCACAGCTCCACCTGCTGGACAAAAAAGTTACAAGACATTTTTAAAAACATTGGCTCTCTGTAAATTGATGAAATACAACCCTCCTTCATTGATGATGTTTGTAGAGGATTGTTAGATATTACTTTAATTAATTTAATTAATTACTAATTGATTGAATTAATTATTCAGATCATTTCATTTTCTGTTTCACAGAACTTTGATCAATTGTTTTGTGATAATCTAATAATAACCATTTCTTTGTGTCGATAATAGCTAATTGACTTTACAGGTTTGCATCAATGAAGTGTCAATGAATAATTCTAACTAATCATTCATTCCTTTCATTTAACAGTTGATTTATTTACAGGTTGTAATTAATATTTGTAATTTACATATTTTATTTTAGTTAGGTCATTTCCACAGTGTTTGATTAAGGAATAGCAGAATAGTACATATTTGATAGTTGAGCAGTAAAAGGGTTTTTGTGGATCGGTGAATACTTAGGTGTTGATCAGCCTTTGTGATTTAATAATTGTGTTGACCAGAACTGTAATTAGTATTGAATGAGTAATTAAGTGACACATTCATAAACAATTAGGAAACACATTTAAGTATAAAGTACTTACACAGCTATTAGATTTAAGTTAATACTGCACTGACATACACAAGAGGCAAGTCTGTTATTCTGAAGTTGCAGGGTTTTTGTGGGGATGGTCAATACAGTTATATTGGACTAGCATTTGTTTAGCAAACAAGACAAAATAAGGTGGGTTGTAAGAAGCGTACACCTTATCTAATATAGAATATTGTCAGCATATTGAGCAAAGTAGAATGGGGTCGAATTCCACGAAGCTGTTAAAAGATATTAGTGAACATCGTGGAATGTTGGCTACGTTATCCCCTATGGCTGTAGTGGAAAAAATGAATCCTCTTGTTAGGGAAATTAGCAAAATGTCTACGAAATGGAATAGCCGTTGGGCATACATTGAACAGCCGTGGCCGAAAGAGGGCAGCATTAATTTACAATTAATTGCAACATTGGAAATACTTATCAATGGGCACAAAGCACATCAAAGAGGAAAGATTAGATCAGAGAAACGCAAGTTAGAGTTAGCTATTTTAGATCTATTTAAGGTAGAGGGACAGAAAATAGCTCAGATGGAACCGGAAAAGAAAAAAGAATTGGCCAGAACACTGGAACAGAAACTGAACATTTCATCCCCAGACCTGTGTCCTGCCCCCAGTCCCCCTCCATATGCTAAGGCACTGGAGGATCATTCCCAGAAGAAGAAGAAGGAGCCAAGGGGAAAAGGGGACGACAGGAGTGACGAGGAAGATGACAGCGAAGATGGCAGTGCAGACTCAAGTGATGACGACAATGCAGATGGAGGCTACAACGCGCAGGTCAGGAAGATGATAGCCACAGCCGAAAGGAAAGGTGGGAGAAGACGCCCGGAGAAAGAGGGAGATTGTCACCGAATGTCATCAAATACATTAAAGAACTGTCCAGTGCTGATTCGGGGTAACAAGATGGAATATCATCCGTGGCATCATACAGATTTGTCTGAAGTGATCGAGAAACTCCCAGTTCTTCAAGAGGGAGGACATTCGTGGACGCGAGAGGTCGACGTGATACTGACAGGAACGCAGGCCGCGATGGGAGACCTGAAAAGACTCTTAGCTTTTATTGCAGGATTGGATACAATGCAGGAAATATTGATGAAGGCAGGACTTCATAGATATATCAATACATCAGTTTATGATCCAGAGCTCTTCGCAGCAAACAGAGGCAGGCTGTGGAAAGCAATCAGAGAGACCTACCCTACTCACATTCACCCAGACAATATCATTGTGAAGCCACTGGGGGGGGATGAGAATCCCAGGGGTTATGTTGCCCGTGTGTACTCTCAATGGAGAAGTGTGACAGGGAAAGACGCTGAAGATAACCCCTTAGAAAAATCCATAATCAGGGAAAAAATACAAGAAGGGCTTCCTACCCCAGTTAAGGATAAGCTAGCAGAAGTGGTGGGGCTACGACACATGAACAAAGCTGTTTATATAGACCACGTAGCTCATCAAGTTGAGTTATATCGAAAGAACATTGAGATACAGAAGGCACGAGACGAAGAATCCCTCAGAATATTGACTCATTTGCAATTGACTGAAAGCGAGAGGAACATAGAGGGAGTGCAGGCTTTAGCCCCACAGCAACAGCCACCTGGAGTGCAGACTGCTACTTACCAGTCCTACTCACAGGGGCCACAAGGGGGGTATCCTGCTACTTACCAGTCCTACCCACAGGGGCCACAAGGGGGGTATCCATACCCACAAGGGCCACCAGGGGTGCAAGCGGTTCCATACCAGATGTACACACAGCCTGGCCAAGGACCACCACCAGGGGGATGGACAGCAGCAGGGAAGGAGATGCTAGAACCATGCCAATGCGACCAGAATGGACATCTAGCCTGTGCCTGCTGCAACAGGCCCCAGGGGGGCGCAGGGGGGAGCCAAGGAGGAGGATATTGGCCCCCTACTACACCTGCTCCAGGAGTGATGAACCCTTACGGAGGCCCAGCAGCTGGCCTATAGGGGTGCCCGGAAGATCCGAGTGGGAGGTGCCAGCTGGTGGTGACAAAGAAGCCTGAAGGCGCCACGCACCTCCCTATGTCTAGAGAATATGTGAAGACAATCGGATTTGAGGGAATTAAACAGCTGATTCCTACAACTGAGCTTGTAGACTTAGAGTACAAGGGACAGAGAGCAACTCTGTCAACACTTGTGTCAGAACACACGCCAACAGGGCTGCTAGGGAGAGATGCTCTATGCCAATTGAACTGTACAGTAAAATGCACACCTGACGACTGTCAGGTGACGATGCCATCCGGTGTTCAGATTCCATCGACAGCCAGAGTGATTAAGCATAGAACAGACCTACAAGCTTTGCCTTTAAAGGGAGCTGATATAGAATATTGGGTTGATGGGTCTTGTTACGGGGTAGGAGAAACGTTGTGCGCTGGGTATTCCTTAGTTAAAGCACAGAATTCAAAGTTTATTGTAGAACAGGCTGAGGCAGTTCCTCAGCCTTGCTCAGCCCAGTTGGCTGAGTTGATTGCCCTCACAGAAGCATGCAACTTGGGAACCGGACGGAGAGTGACAGTGTACACCGACTCTGCCTATGCACATAATGTTTGTCATTTTAATGGAGCTGTATGGAGGGGGCGGGGTTTTAAGAGAACTGATGGTACGCCTATACAGCATCACGCACAGATCATGAAGCTGTTACAAGCCATGATGAAGCCAAAGGAATTAGCTATAGTGAAGTGTGCCACACACAGGTCTGACTCATCACATGTCACACAAGGTAACAGGGCTGCAGAAGATGCAGCCAAAGCCATTACAGGAGCAGACAAGGCAGGTAAAGGTCTTCTGGTCACACATGAAAAGCAATTACAGGGCATGGTCACACTTGAGGATTTATTGATGTTACAGAGTAGAGCAACTATGTTAGACAAGAACGTTTGGCTAGCAAGGGGGGCAAGTCAGGATGACACAGGTCTATGGAGGAATCATGAGGGGTTGGTTGTAGCACCCTCAGATTTAATAGGCATGTTAATACGGGAAGCTCATGGATTAGCACATGTGGCTAGGGGGGAGGTAAGACGCAAAATCACCAAGGAATATGGGTTTTGGAGTCCATATTTGATGGAACAGATTGACCATGCTTTGGGTCAATGTGGGGTCTGCTGGAGAAACAACATCAGAGTGGGTACACCAGTGGTGTCTGGGCATATCCCTACCCCAATAGGGCCACGGGTGGTGGACAGGGGGGTGGATGTACAGAGTAGGCAGGATGTTGTGCCAACAGGTGCCGAGGTCCCCAGAGAACCTGAGAAGGAGGAGCTACGACGAGATGCTGTGGTGTTGCCAGAGCCAGTGGCAATGCCAGTGTTACAGCCAGTGACATTACCGGCAGTGCCTGAAACCGAGGGGACAGTGGAAAGCTGTCCAGATGCCAATGAACCAGAAACCAACGAAGCAGAGAGTGCTGACAGTCTGGAGGTCCAGCCTGGGAGTGTCCAAAGCCTGGACACCTGTGCTACTGGGGATGCTGGCGAGTGCCTGCACCATGCTTCAGATGATGCTGAGGGCGACTCCCCAGACCTTGATCAGCGTGGGAGGGGACCAGGCGGCTGCCCGAACCTCAATGACACTGACGGACGACGACCAGTTAGGAAAAGATTAAAGACTATGAATAGGGTAGTGAAGCAGCAGATCAAAGGGAACGACGGGAATGGACAGCAGATGATAGCATGGCTGGAAACGGTCTTAGGGGCATGGGAAACTTACTTTGCTAAGATAGGCGCACCTATTATAGCAGACATGATTTTTGACTTTCTTAGGAGGCAGGGCCTCATTGACTGTTTTTGGAAAATCAGTCACTCAGTCCACGTTAATGAACTTTTCAGAAGACTAGTCCTCACCTGAGGTGAAGATCTATGCATTAATGCATTCCCTTTGTCCTATGCTTACTGTTGGAGAATTATGGGTTATGATAACTGAATGTCATTATTTGTGTATTGTTTGTGTATTTGTGTGATTGATGTCAGTTGAGAAGTGATGTGGTGGTTATGCAAAGATAGGAAAGAGGTTCTGTTCCTAGCGCAACGAAAATGGAAGCTCCTGACTATGAAAGTGTTATCAATCTGAGACAGCGGTAAAGGCTGTTCTCCAACTGGGTTCAAGTGCTAGCAACCTCTGACCCTGACGCTTCAAGGACAAAGAAAACATCGGTCGTTGGAAGTTTTTGTGTTGAAATATGTATGATGTACTGTGTTTAGATTAATTTGTATTGTTATTTTTAGGATTCTTTTTTATTGTTGATTGTTTGTATTTGGTTTATATGATATCTTTGGTTGCTGGTACTGGTGCTGGGTTGGTCTGTGTTATTATGTTTCTTGTGTTGTGTGTTGATGTAGTTTTTCTGTTGTTTATTGGAACATGTTGTTTATTTTTTGAATTTTTTATTTTTTTTTTTCTCTTTGGTTTCTTAGTTACAGTCGGTGGGGTTTTGTGTTTTTGTTTTTGTTTTGTGGTCATTTAGTTTCGGAACACCCTCTGGGTATTCCGAGGGGGGAATCTGTAGTTTATTTGTATTTAATAATGGGCCTATATGTTTGCTCCTGACTGTGGGGCAAGGTATTTACCTCCTGGCCCCTCCCCCTGACCTGATAGGACCACTGGCTGTGACTGCATCTTGACCAAGTTTATAAGTAAGGATGTGGGCTCTGGCCCTGGCTCTCTTCTCCCTCACCTCTTGAGCAAGCAGCTCTCTCTCTCTCTCTCTCTCTCTCTGTCCCCTCCCCCTCTCGCTCTCTCTGTCTCTCTTTGCCAGACCAGCGTCCATCTTTGATGTCTGTGTACTTTTGCATTTTGAATAAATGGTCTTAAACTGCTCAATAACTGTTCTTCATTTTAGTAGCCAACAGGTTAGGAATTTACGACACTAACTTAACACACTTCCTCTAACTTAAGACATGTCTCTACTCTGTCAACGAAAGGACACTAAACACGAAAGGTACGGGGTTTGTTTTAATATCGAACATGATTGATCATTGTTAATCGTGCTATTGACTTGGATGTTGTCACTTGTCATTAGTAACAGCAATGTTCCACGTCAACCATCCAACATTACCTGAAGGTTGAAGAATGTGCGTGTGCGTGTGCGTGTGCGTGTGTGTGTGTGTGTGTGTGTGTGTGTGTGTGTGTGTGTGTGTGTGTGTAGTATGTATAAATGTGTGTGTGTGTGTGTGTGTGTGTGTTATATTTCAGTGCTTGATGAGTTATGTACAGACAAGGGCGAGATATACAGTAATATATGTACAGTAAGATTATATATGCAGTAGATATGTACAGTAAGATATATTCAGTAGATATGTACAGAGCAATGGTTATCAATACAATATGTACAGTAAATGTACAATGGCATGTCCGAAGGTGTTAACTGTCACATGGATGTTTCCTCTGGGTCAGCATGGTGGACTCCGGGGTGGTCAGCATGGTGGACTCCGGGGTGGTCAGCATGGTGGACTCCGGGGTGGTCAGCGTGGTGGACTCCGGGGTGGTCAGCATGGTGGACTCCGGGGTGGTCAGCATGGTGGACTCCGGGGTGGTCAGCATGGTGGACTCCGGGGTGGTCAGCAGGGTGGACTCCGGGGTGGTCAGCAGGGTGGACTCCGGGGTGGTCAGCGTGGTGGACTCCGGGGTGGTCAGCGTGGTGGACTCCGGGGTGGTCAGCATGGTGGACTCCGGGGTGGTCAGCGTGGTGGACTCCGGGGTGGTCAGCAGGGTGGACTCCGGGGTGGTCAGCATGGTGGACTCCGGGGTGGTCAGCGTGGTGGACTCCGGGGTGGTCAGCATGGTGGACTCCGGGGTGGTCAGCATGGTGGACTCCGGGGTGGTCAGCATGGTGGACTCCGGGGTGGTCAGCATGGTGGACTCCGGGGTGGTCAGCGTGGTGGACTCCGGGGTGGTCAGCATGGTGGACTCCGGGGTGGTCAGCATGGTGGACTCCGGGGTGGTCAATACTTGACTGCACCGATTTGAAAATGGAAAAGCCAAGCTCATTACTGCTTACAAAGTCAGTCATACTCTGACGACAAATCCACCAACACACTAAAAGGTTTGGTAGCATGCGATCCTTGAGGAGCTGTCATATTTGTCTCCACTCTTTTTACAGGTTCAACAGCCACACATACTCAAGAAATAAGGTTCTTTACCTGGTAGCTCGGACCACAGCCAAGAGGGTAACTATCTTGCCTTATAGTCACATCCAAGGGTGTCTGGTTGACAATGTAGGAGATAGGACAATCTGTGCATGTGTCACCTTTAAATGTTTCCTGCGAGCACATGCAGACTGTAATCACAAGTCTTCTCCACTCATTGAACAGTTTTTTGGTCAAGTTTAACATACTGTACATATGAGACAATACTACATGAGGCAATACTACTGTGTACTACTATGTACAACAAGTAGCCTACTCGTGGTTGGGGCACTGCTGACAAGACTGTTAGGTTAATATCTGTTAGGTCATAGCTTTCAGGCTATATCTGCATTTATTTTTATGTTATGGATGTAGCTACACTTACTAATTATAATATTGTAATGATGTTGCACTTGATGTTGATGCCTTCTACTAAAACAAAATCCATGATGTGCTTACCTGTTAACGTGTCCACTTGTGACTTGTCTCTTCCTTTTAAGTTTGGCTTTCATAGCCTTGATATTAAATATGAGTACAGGTCCCCCCCCTAGCAACAGTAGCCTAGGAGGGCGGGACTATGGGCGGGTCTTGACAAAGGCAGATTCAGATGTATTTAGAGACCACTTGTAAAGTGCACTTTATTGCTTTTTAGCCAGGATTTCAGGTTTGCAGCTGAGTGCGTGTATTCACAACAAGGCACGTATGTTAAACGAGCGCTCTTCTTATCGAGAAGAGACGAAGGAGATACGTCACATCCTAACACACGATGGCGGTCGATTTGACACCGAGATTTAGAAGACTGAACAGCCAAACAGTGTATTTGGCGGGATGCGTGCAATGCATCATTGTTTGCTTGTATGAGTTCACTGGGCCTTAAAACGACAAATTAAAATATATATATGTAGACACAAGAGAAACAGTACAAGGGGGACAGTAAACGTCTTAGGAGACACAGTAAAGCAGGTGTCTCAGGAGACACAGTGCTGGGGGGGTAGTAGATGTCTCAGGAGGGACAGTACAGGGGGTAGTAGATGTCTCAGGAGACAGTGCTGGGGGGTAGTAGATGTCTCAGGAGACAGTGCTGGGGGGTAGTAGATGTCTCAGGAGACACAGTGCTGGGGGGGTAGTAGATGTCTCAGGAGGAGCAGTGCTGGGGGGTAGTAGATGTCTCAGGAGGAGCAGTGCTGGGGGGTAGTAGATGTCTCAGCAGGAGCAGTGCTGGGGGGGTAGTAGATGTCTCAGGAGACAGTACTGAGGGGTAGTAGATGTCTCAGGAGACAGTGCTGGGGGGTAGTAGATGTCTCAGGAGACACAGTGCTGGGGGGGTAGTAGATGTCTCAGGAGACACAGTGCTGGGGGGTAGTAGATGTCTCAGGAGACAGTGCTGGGGGGTAGTAGGTGTCTCAGGAGACACAGTGCTGGGGGGTAGTAGATGTCTCAGGAGGAGCAGTGCTGGGGGGTAGTAGATGTCTCAGGAGGGACAGTACAGGGGGTAGTAGATGTCTCAGGAGACAGTGCTGGGGGGTAGTAGATGTCTCAGGAGGAGCAGTTAAGGTGTAACCTGAAGAGATGGAGGTATTCAGTCTCTACTGATGTTACGGTCGACGCGGTAGTCATGACGTCGATCTTCCAACGCAATGTGCGTCGATACAAACGAAACGTATCGATGCTTGGCAAAAACCATGTGATCACCCGAACAAAGCTTTGTACGTCACACGAGCACCTGTGACCGATGTGTCAATCATTCCGCAAACGAGGCAGTGGTCCAAATTATGGTGTGTTATTTCAAAGAAATTCTTTGTATGTTTTGCTATGTGAGTTGGTTGATTGGTTGTGACTGGACAGCAAAATAAGCTGCATTAACTGTGCTCCCAGAGTGTAGAGGCCATCTAACATGCAGTGTGTTCAATATGAGCAAGCATGGCACTCACTGAATCAGGATTCTATGAGACTAAAAGGTAAACAAAACTGTGTGTGCATACAGCCTGTTCTGTACTCCAATAAAGAAATAACAAAGAAACTGTTTACTGCTTAACTACTTTTATTACATTCAGTGGGGAATAAAACATTGGCATAAGTACTGGACTTCCAACTGACTCAATTTCAGCTAGAATACATTCAACGATTTGTTGGGGGGGAAATCATGAGGTATTGCATTTAGCGAGTTGAGGATGTTGAGTGTCCTCTACATACACCTGCCCAGTCACAATGTAAGTCAGATCCCCCCAGTTAATCACATCGCCTGGGCTGTAGTCTACATTATCTGTGAAGTGCTGAATCTCACAAGGAGACAGGACATAGTTCCACACATGCACATCAGTGATGTGGCCAACAAATGACTGGCTGTTAACAAAGCCCCCCCCCATAGTTGTCTTGCTCCTGACCCAGAACAATGCTGAGATCACCATCAATTTTACTCCCTCTGTAGCCCTGCTTCCGCAGGCTGGGCTTCCCATTGGTCCACACCTGGCTGATCCCATTGGTGGAGTTCCAGGTCCCACACACTGACACGCACACATAGGGCTCATGTGGCAGCCCCTTAAACACTTGAACTTTATCCATGATCCCAAACTGCAGTTCCCCAACTCCCTTGAACAGCATCAGGTTGTTGAAGTGTCTTCTGGAGGCGGCGGACAACAGAACATAGTTTCTCTGCAGGTCTGTGAAATACCTTCAGGAAGAGATTCATAAATATAGAGTTAGATCAAGAAATGTTCAATATAACTAGGGATTCACCATGCAGACACAAGGTCAACGTCAGTCAAGGTGTTTTGAGTTGTCTTAACTTGACGACAGAAGAAGTATTGAACACTACGTTACCTGAGACATGACACAGAGCCAAGGATCTCTCCTATTGGGATCAGCTTCACGTGCGCATTCGATTCTTCCTCACTTGTCCAAATATAAACATTTTACCTGTGAGGTCTGGTCAGACAAACAGGATTTAGTCCATCAAATCAAACCATTCAAAGCACATATGGAATTGTAATGTTAGTAGTGTCTGAAGAGATTTCCAGTGCATACACAAATGTAAATGGTGTACTTCCAGGTATGTACGCATTGCCATATGAATACTGATCGTATGTCAAATGAGCGTTCATGTTCAAAGTAAATCAACAGGATGGTCACCTGATGTCTCACCTTTATGCTGAAATGGGTCAGAGGCCCAGCACATGGTGAACATGACCAGCACCACAAAGAGTCTCTCCATCTGTTCACAATACAACAGCATTGTTTACAACAAATATTACATGAGGGTTTCAATGTGCATATGTGCACAGTATAAATGGGTTTGCATTCTCTTCAATTGCATGGCATTAATGGACAAAATGGCTTTTACCGTATGTCATGTTAGAGAACCTACCTTGTCAGTTCTACTGAACGGCAGATGTTCTGTAGCTTTGTTGATCCTGAAGATGTCTAGTTTAGTTCCCAAGATGTCTGGTCTCTCCTGTCCTTTTTATTGTGATCAGTGAAACAGGGAAGTGGCTGTTCCTTATCTGTGAGTCCTGGAGGAGGCCCAGGTGTGGCATGTGGGGCTAACAAGCCTGCAGTTTGCTTCCCTGGGCCATCCACCTGATTGGGGAATGCGGGGCAGCTGTGCATGGTTATCTATACCTGGTACTCTGTGGTGTCACTACGGCTACGTTCACACGGCAGGTCTTGCTGCTCAATTCCGATTTTTTTTTACACAGATCAGATTTTTTTCTTTGGCAGTTCACATTACTTTTAAAATGTGACCTATATTTGACCTACATTGACTAGTGTGAACATTCCACGGCTGGTTTTCTACGTAGGTACTATGTAATGACAATAAAGTGAATCTAATCTAATCTAATGTAAAATGAAACTCTGCACTCGTTTCTGCACGACTGAGGCTTCGAAAACAGATTAAACGTAATTTGTCCTACTGTTCACCTTATTAATTAATTAATATTATTCCAGGTTAAACTGCAAAAACAGATATCTCCGTTTGTATTTATTATTATTTTTTATTTTATTTTATTAGATTAGATTCAACTTCATTGTCCTTGAGAGAGTACAAGCAAGCACTTAACACAACGAACAACGTTTGCAGGAAAACCGCTATACAAATAACAATAAATTGTTATTATTATTATTATTATCTAACCAGAATGCAAATAGTGCATAGTGTATAGCCTATATCAGTACCAGTCAAAAGTTTGGACACACCTTCTGATTCAATCGTTTTATTCTTTAAAAAAAAAAAAAAATTCTACATTGTAGATTAATACCGAAGACATCAAAACTATGAAAAAACACATGGAATTATGTAGTAAACGAAAAAGTATTAAACAAACCAGAATATGTTATATATTTTAGATTATTCAAAGTAGCCACCTTTAGCTTTGATGACAGCTTTACAAACTCTTGGCATTCTCTCAATCAGCTTTGTGTGTGTGTGTGTGTGTGTGTGTGTGTGTGTGTGTGTGTGTGTGTGTGTGTGTGTGTGTGTGTGTGTGTGTGTGTGTGTGTGTGTGTGTGTGTGTGTGTGTGTGTGTGTGTGTGTGTGTGTGTGTGTGTGTGTGTGTGTGTGTGTGTGTGTGTGTGTGTGTGTGTGTGTGTGTGTGTGTGTGTGTGTGTGTGTGTGTGTGTGTGTGTGTGTGTGTGTGTGTGTGTGTGTGTGTGTGTGTGTGTGTGTGTGTGTGTGTGTGTGTGTGTGTGTGTGTGTGTGTGTGTGTGTGTGTGTGTGTGTGTGTGTGTGTGTGTGTGTGTGTGTGTGTGTGTGTGTGTGTGTGTGTGTGTGTGTGTGTGTGTGTGTGTGTGTGTGTGTGTGTGTGTGTGTGTGTGTGTGTGTGTGTGTGTGTGTGTGTGTGTGTGTGTGTGTGTGTGTGTGTGTGTGTGTGTGTGTGTGTGTGTGTGTGTGTGTGTGTGTGTGTGTGTGTGTGTGTGTGTGTGTGTGTGTGTGTGTGTGTGTGTGTGTGTGTGTGTGTGTGTGTGTGTGTGGCATATCAGCCCAATAGAGCTCTCAGGTCTTCTGACGCTGGTTTTCTCTGTGTACCACATGTAAAAAAGAAGAGATTTGGTGAGGCTGCATTCTCATTTTATGCACCCAAATTATGATTATATAATGATTGGAGCACTTTGAGCTGCAACATTTGCAGGAAAAGCACTATACAAATAAGAGTTATTATTACAATACTTCTTCTAACATTGTGACTGCCAATGGCCGCTGGTCCTAGATTTGTTTTTCTAGACATAACTATATATACAAAATATACTAGATAAAAGATTTTAAATGTGCGGTACAATGTACAGGGGTGGAATACAATAGACAATAGTGCAATAGTGCAATAGTGGTAATTGGCTCAGTATAATAGAGTAAAATGGCTAAAGTACGTAAATGTAAGTAATGGTAAATAATGGCATGGAGAGTGCCCCCGAGAGGCGCCTGAGAGGTGCCCCAAGAGAGGCGCGCCTGCCCCCTGACAGGTGCGCCTGACCAGTGTCATGGTGTCATGGTGGTACAGTGTTGCCTCAAGGCAACATTTGCAACTTACCATAATGGTACGGTGTTGCCTTAAGGCAACATTTGCATTTTAACAAGTTTCCATTACTTAATTAACAAATAAAGTAAATTAAACTATTAGAAGGTAAGCTTTACTCAGCTATTATTATGAATATATTTTTTTCCAGATTGAAAAAGGCCAGGTAAATATGTTTTCCGATGATGTCTGTGGAGAGAAATGGCTAAGCTGATTTTGGTTCCTTATGGCCCTGCCTCTTTTTCTAAGTATTGCATCATAACTGGGGATGCATTGTGTGAATGTAAAAGGCCAAGAATGGGTATGTTGCCTAGAGGCAACAAGGTGCCATAGAGGGTTCGTAATGTGTCCTACTGATCACCTTATTATTTATATGAATACATTATAACATGCAATTATGAATCAAATTAAATTGTACAACATATTTCAGGTGAGGGGCTGTTTTGCAATATGGTTGGGTTTGTTTTGGACAAATCATGCCCCTCAGCTCAAGAGACCTTTTACATGTCTTTGTGATGTCATACTGTATTATTATATTATTTTTAAATTATCTTTATTACATTCTATTAATGTTTTATTCATATTTTATCAGTTCTATTTTACCCTTCTAATTCCTACTTCCATAACTGCTTATGTTACCAGTGAAGACAAGAGCAGGTGATCTCCAATTGAATTGGTTTTATTGTGTGGCTCTGTACGTACAGACAGACACGCAAAATTAGAGAAACTCATTCCCCTTAGGGAGGGGGGAGTGGAGGGAGGGGGAGGGAGGGTGAGGAAGGCACCCTTACCCCCTCCGTCCACTCTCCCCTCCATGAGGGGAATGATTTAAAGCAGTGGTTCTCAAACCTCTCCTCGGGGACCCCGAGCCGCTCCACATATTTGATCTGTTCCACCACCAGCACACCTGATTCAACTAATCAAGTACAAATCATAATTAATTATTTTTTATTTTAATTTCTCAATTTCTCTGAGAGAGAGAGAGAGAGAGAGAGAGAGAGAGAGAGAGAGAGAGAGAGAGAGAGAGAGAGAGAGAGGGAGAGAGAGAGAGCGAGCGAGAGAGTGAGAGAGCGAGCGAGAGAGCGAGAGAGCGAGAGAGAGCGAGAGAGAGAGCGAGAGAGAGAGCGAGAGAGCGAGAGAGAGGGAAAGAGAGAGAGGGCGAGAGAGAGCGAGAGAGAGAGCGAGAGCGAGAGCGAGAGAGCGAGAGAGAGCGAGAGAGCGAGAGAGAGCGAGAGAGAGAGCGAGAGAGAGCGAGAGAGCGAGAGAGAGCGAGAGAGCGAGAGAGAGCAAGAGAGTGAGAGAGAGCGAGAGAGAGAGAGAAATTGAGAAATTAAAATTAAAATTAATTAATTATGATTTGTACTTGATTAGTTGAATCAGGTGTGCTGGTGGTGGAACAGATCAAATATGTGGAGCGACTCTGGGGGTCCCCGAGGAGAGACATCACTGAGAACCACTGATTTAAAGTAACCCCGCCTGCCGAGCCCAGCCCACCGGCTCGGTCCTACCGCCTCCTCCGGCCTCCCCTCCTCCTCCTCCGGCTAACCCTGGGGCGCCGGCGGCGACGGACGGGGCGGGAGGTTCTGCGAGCTGGTCTGCGGGGCATGATGGTGTTGGTGGGAGTGTCTGAACAACGGAGAACCTCTGGTATTTATGTCGTTTTCGCCCCGTGACGTCACGCTCATCACTGTGACGCAATCGGCCCGTTTTTATCAAAACCACTTTGATGTCTGTCACAACAGAGATGACGTCACAACAGAGTTGACGGGTTGTTGCTGGGGTTTCACATTTGGGTATTTTCTCCCGACAAATATATATATATATATATTTTTAAATATATTTTTATTTTTTAGTTGAAATAGGGTGATATTCTGGGCCAGATACTAACTAGTTGTGATATTACGTGGTCTGGCCGTTATCGGGCTGGTCCGAATTCGTCCAGGTCCGTCGGTGCTATGATGACTGATAGACAAAATGTCATTTTAGACAAATGTATTTGTTGTAATTCGCTTCGGATGAAGGCGTCTGCTAAATGTCTAAAATGTAAAATAAATAACTGCTGTGTCAGTTATCAGGGTTCATTATGTTCTAGAAGCATCGTTATAGCTCATAGTTATAGTTATAGAGCACATTCGCATCCAATTTATTCGACCGAAAGTAAATAGCTATTATTTTATTTATTTTTTTGCAATTTAGTGAACAGGGACAATACACATAAATCAACATATCAGTTTACACATCGATGTAAATGTGTCTGAGCTACTTCGATCACATTCACGAGGACGCGCTGCACGCTCCTCTCTAGCCCAGGCCCAGCTGTCGGGTTGCCATGGTGACGGTGTGTTTACCAGCAGCGAGCAGCGGCACAGAGACTCAAAGCGAGCTGTTAACTAACTTACTAACTTAACACACTTCCTCTAACTTAAGACATGTCTCTACTCTGTCAACGAAAGGACACTAAACACGAAAGGTACGGGGTTTGTTTTAATATCGAACATGATTGATCATTGTTAATCGTGCTATTGACTTGGATGTTGTCACTTGTCATTAGTAACAGCAATGTTCCACGTCAACCATCCAACATTACCTGAAGGTTGAAGAATGTGCGTGTGCGTGTGCGTGTGCGTGTGCGTGTGTGTGTAGTATGTATAAATGTGTGTGTGTGTGTGTGTGTGTTATATTTCAGTGCTTGATGAGTTATGTACAGACAAGGGCGAGATATACAGTAATATATGTACAGTAAGATTATATATGCAGTAGATATGTACAGTAAGATATATTCAGTAGATATGTACAGAGCAATGGTTATCAATACAATATGTACAGTAAATGTACAATGGCATGTCCGAAGGTGTTAACTGTCACATGGATGTTTCCTCTGGGTCAGCATGGTGGACTCCGGGGTGGTCAGCATGGTGGACTCCGGGGTGGTCAGCATGGTGGACTCCGGGGTGGTCAGCATGGTGGACTCCGGGGTGGTCAGCATGGTGGACTCCGGGGTGGTCAGCAGGGTGGACTCCGGGGTGGTCAGCATGGTGGACTCCGGGGTGGTCAGCGTGGTGGACTCCGGGGTGGTCAGCGTGGTGGACTCCGGGGTGGTCAGCATGGTGGACTCCGGGGTGGTCAGCAGGGTGGACTCCGGGGTGGTCAGCATGGTGGACTCCGGGGTGGTCAGCATGGTGGACTCCGGGGTGGTCAGCGTGGTGGACTCCGGGGTGGTCAGCATGGTGGACTCCGGGGTGGTCAGCATGGTGGACTCCGGGGTGGTCAGCATGGTGGACTCCGGGGTGGTCAATACTTGACTGCACCGATTTGAAAATGGAAAAGCCAAGCTCATTACTGCTTACAAAGTCAGTCATACTCTGACGACAAATCCACCAACACACTAAAAGGTTTGGTAGCATGCGATCCTTGAGGAGCTGTCATATTTGTCTCCACTCTTTTTACAGGTTCAACAGCCACACATACTCAAGAAATAAGGTTCTTTACCTGGTAGCTCGGACCACAGCCAAGAGGGTAACTATCTTGCCTTATAGTCACATCCAAGGGTGTCTGGTTGACAATGTAGGAGATAGGACAATCTGTGCATGTGTCACCTTTAAATGTTTCCTGCGAGCACATGCAGACTGTAATCACAAGTCTTCTCCACTCATTGAACAGTTTTTTGGTCAAGTTTAACATACTGTACATATGAGACAATACTATATGAGGCAATACTACTGTGTACTACTATGTACAACAAGTAGCCTACTCGTGGTTGGGGCACTGCTGACAAGACTGTTAGGTTAATATCTGTTAGGTCATAGCTTTCAGGCTATATCTGCATTTATTTTTATGTTATGGATGTAGCTACACTTACTAATTATAATATTGTAATGATGTTGCACTTGATGTTGATGCCTTCTACTAAAACAAAATCCATGATGTGCTTACCTGTTAACGTGTCCACTTGTGACTTGTCTCTTCCTTTTAAGTTTGGCTTTCATAGCCTTGATATTAAATATGAGTACAGGTCCCCCCCCTAGCAACAGTAGCCTAGGAGGGCGGGACTATGGGCGGGTCTTGACAAAGGCAGATTCAGATGTATTTAGAGACCACTTGTAAAGTGCACTTTATTGCTTTTTAGCCAGGATTTCAGGTTTGCAGCTGAGTGCGTGTATTCACAACAAGGCACGTATGTTAAACGAGCGCTCTTCTTATCGAGAAGAGACGAAGGAGATACGTCACATCCTAACACACGATGGCGGTCGATTTGACACCGAGATTTAGAAGACTGAACAGCCAAACAGTATATTTGGCGGGATGCGTGCAATGCATCATCGTTTGCTTGTATGAGTTCACTGGGCCTTAAAACGACGGATTAAAATATATATATGTAGACACAAGAGAAACAGTACAAGGGGGACAGTAAAAGTCTTAGGAGACACAGTAAAGCAGGTGTCTCAGGAGACACAGTGCTGGGGGGTAGTAGATGTCTCAGGAGACACAGTGCTGGGGGGTAGTAGATGTCTCAGGAGGGACAGTACAGGGGGTAGTAGATGTCTCAGGAGACAGTGCTGGGGGGTAGTAGATGTCTCAGGAGACAGTGCTGGGGGGTAGTAGATGTCTCAGGAGACACAGTGCTGGGGGGGTAGTAGATGTCTCAGGAGACAGTGCTGGGGGGTAGTAGATGTCTCAGGAGGAGCAGTGCTGGGGGGTAGTAGATGTCTCAGGAGCCACAGTGCTGGGGGGAAGTAGATGTCTCAGGAGACACAGTGCTGGGGGGAAGTAGATGTCTCAGGAGACACAGTGCTGGGGGGTAGTAGATGTCTCAGGAGGAGCAGTGCTGGGGGGTAGTAGATGTCTCAGGAGGGACAGTACAGGGGGTAGTAGATGTCTCAGGAGACAGTGCTGGGGGGTAGTAGATGTCTCAGGAGACACAGTGCTGGGGGGTAGTAGATGTCTCAGGCGACACAGTGCTGGGGGGAAGTAGATGTCTCAGGAGACACAGTGCTGGGGGGTAGTAGATGTCTCAGGAGGAGCAGTGCTGGGGGGTAGTAGATGTCTCAGGAGGGACAGTTAAGTTAAGTTAAATCTATTATTGGATGCTGCTGAATAAACCAAACAGAATAGGAAACAGAATGGAATGCATATATATTTTAAAAATTGGATAGACATAGCTCTCAACTCGGCCAGGGGAAGCGGATGCTACTAGGGGCACCTAAAGTTCGGTCCGGGCCTGTTGAGAGGGTGTCCCACACAAACATACTCCTTGTCCCACATTTGGTTTGTTGGGACCTGGTTACCCTAGTGGTGTCCAGCAAGGGATTGCTGCTATCACAGTAGAAGGCACAGGTGAGCTGTTGTACCAGTGTGGGAACAATGAAGCAAACCCATGACATAGCATCCTGTAAATGTAGAGAAGACTGTAGAGAACAGTGAGTCCGCTATTACAGACTAAAATACCACGGTTGTAATTACATGATTGTAATATACTGTAATCGGTTGTGAACTAAAGTGGGCCGGTCTGAGGCATGACACTCCAGAGCTGAAAATGAGTCTCACTCCGACCCTGCGTCTTGTGGATATTGGACATCATAGCCGTTGTCCCTGCACACTTTTGCTGTGATAGGTCGTTGCTGATATAACATACAGGTAATTACGTTCTTTGACCATTTCAATACGTAGGTCTCAAACATACCACAAGGAACAATAGTATATTTACAGATATATTTCAATGAACTTACCAGTCCATTCCCACTGTACATAACTCACTGTCTCTTAACTAACAATGTATTGTAAATGGTCATTGTAAGATTGCTGGTGAGTGTCAAACACAACCAGTGGGTCATAACAGCACTTTAGACTTAAGTAATGGAATGATCATTTTGGCTGAAAAGACACCCTTCATTTGATACAGTGTGGCCAAATGGAGAGAGGGCAAGATTGATTCAGTAACAGAAAGAACAGCTGAGATGAGAAAGATTAAGCTTTTATTGTAAGTAAACAATCATTCATACAACAGTGAATTACCTTCAACCGATATTTAAAAAGACAAAGAAAAGCTTAATGAATGAGATGATAATAAAGGATCGCAAGAAACAGAATTTGCTACTACAATGTCTTTAGAACTTCTATCAATTGAACTGAATGTAATAAGTGATGTTATACATTTGAATTTGGAAACATGCCCATATTAAATATTTTCATATATTGCACGTGCTTTTGAGTCAAGTCATTGGCGTCTAACTTCGCAAGTATACATTTCAAATTGAAAGCTATATTTTTGGTGTTTTCACAGAATACACTTAAACAAGTATAAGTCCACCCATTACAATTATCACCTATTATGTTGAAGTTTTTAATTAATTTTTCTGTTTGTGATTTCATAACATCAGACTCTGAGTGCTAGCTAGTATGAAACACCCCCAGACATCATATGTACTGGACAAAGTGCAAGTAGCTCCATACATGTCATCCTCCTATCATTTCATGAAGGAACAGATACACAGATGGCACATGGTAGCAAGTGCATCAAGAGGGGACACGAGTGCTAACATCTATAACAACATCTAATTACAATAAAATCCCCAATAAACACAATCAATACTTCAACCTACAAGCAATTCTAATCCGGGGTTTCACATATGATTTTAGCATTCAGAATATGGACAGTAAGACAACGTGTCGTCGGCACATGGTGAACAGTGCTATGAACGAATGGACAGTGTGCAAGACAATGCTGCCATACACACCCCACAGTCACCAGCACTTTGCTCTCTCTTGTAAGATAGTATGTTAGGATTGCACACAAAAATCCCAAAATATCTACAAGAGCCGAACGCAAAACATATGGCTTTCATTGTTGGCATTATGGCTTTCATACAGAAACAATGTGTTGTTCTTCTCTGTTCTTCACACAACTAATTCAAATTTGCCTTAAATGTCAGATTGCTTTTCTCTGCCAACACTAGAAATCCTGTGCACAGAAGATGACTAGCCATTTAGACAGAAGCAATGACGGCAAAATCAATCAGCAAGTGCTTTTTGCCCCACTTGTCTTTTTTTACAGCTTTGGCATCCCTGCCTGTTCTGTACTGTAACTGGACTTCAGAGCTGGTAGTCTTGACTCCCTGGGTTGCAGCCGTGGCAACCATAAACAAAACAGACCCAGCTAATATCAGACGCATTTGTTAGGAGTTGAAGTATCCACTCGTAACACCCTAGGTTTTAATGATGTCCAGGCACACAAACCTCAGATCCCAGACTACACGTCACTATGCCTGCAACATCTGCATGTCTGGTAGATCAGATAGCCTGCAGTGGTTGGAGACTAGAGCCTAGTTGAAGCCATAGAATTATAATGAGAATTATAATTAATTCTGATTCTATGGTAATGTCCCTTTTTCAACTAGTCAGTCACCAAAACCCACAGAGTCGGAGACTCCAGACCACAGGGTTTATATAACCTCTGCATCTGTTCCAATAGCCCAGGAGTGCGTGGATTGGACGTAGAGATGGTTCTCACTATATGGCCATGCTGCTGAGTGAAACTGTCAAATGTACAAATGTACAAATGTAAATGTACCGTCTCTCAAACCATTGCTAAATACACAATGAACGGACGTCTACAGGAACAAGTAGCTAACTCCTCTCAAAACCAGGGAAATCAACCCAACTACTCTCAAACCTCACGAATCCCGGTGGTACCTCTGACTCTGGGTAGGTAGAAAAAGTGATTTGCCCAAATGTTGAAACTACCCTCTTTAAAGTTAACGTAAGGGGTGTTTAAAATAACATTTTAGGAGAGAAAGAGTCATACTTCCTGTTTAGCAGGCATGGCCCCATACTGATAACCCATCTCTGTTGGTATCGGCACCTGCAGCAACACTGGCAGGAAATAGGCCTACTTTTCTGCACATCCTCATTCCACACTGCAGAACGCTGAAAACCCCCTCCGCATACAGACTCCACGTCAAACAGTGTTGTGAAATGCAGAGCATCCAAGAACTGAAGTGATCGATACTAGGCACTTTGTCCTCGATCACAACACCTTTTGGGGGGGGTTATCAAACAAAGTGTGGATGTGGTCTCGTTATTATATTTTCCACATCCAGCGGTGCATTTCTCATTTCTCAATGAGTTCTTAAAGGGGCATTTCACTCAAAGATCTTGTTGTTGAGTAAAATGCCCCTTAAACATAAGCACAAGCCATACACACTCTGACATACAGAGGTGTGCTTGATGATAAACGCCATGGCTTCGTGAGGGTGTAGGTTCAGCACATACAGTAGTATGTGCTGCATAACAATAGTGTTGCTTGCTACTGCAAGCACACTAATGATAGGTGTATAGACACCTGTACCTATACACCTATGGAGATATTCGACTCATTCAGACGGCTTACAGGCCTATATCACATGGGATGAGTATTAGCTGCATTACTTGGCTGAAAGAGAAAGGAAAGTCATTCTATGATCACAATGTCAAAGAATACTTCCTATCCTGCCAACGTAACTTCTAGGCATATATATATACAGCCTATATATCTGAGTGGTTCTAGGTTCTAGTTCTAGAGCACTCTGGAGGAATACGAATATCACAAATCCCTTCCTTAATGTCACAACCATCGCAAAGAATCTGAAATAACCGATCATTTTGGTCAAAAAACAGCTGCCTTACATTCCGAAAAGAAGTGCTTTGACCTCTCATTGGTTAACTGAACAAGTGCTGCAGAGTGCTGTAGAGACGTCACCCAAGTGAATACAGACCAAAGTCCAGGAAGTATAAATAGCAGTAAAAAGTTGTATAACAGCTACTATAAATACAACTATGATCAAATAACCTAGGGGAATGTAGCAAGAGTAGTATGGAATGATAAGGGGTGGGGTAATGAAGGGTGTGTGTGTGTGTGTTTTAGCGGCTTCAACATGTGCATTACACATGCTTGCAGGCTTCAACATGCGCATTACACATGCTTGCATATGAGTGTGTGTGTGTGTGTGTGTGTGTGTGTGTGTGTCCCATCTGTGTGTGTGTGTGTGTGTGGACTAGCTACTGCTGCAGCTTACACAAGCTAACAGTCGAGCCGCTGGAGAAGATCCAGAAGGCTGGGTACACGGTCTCCGCGAAGGGGAACACGAACGTGTGGAACGGGTGCGCGTTGGTGGCGACGATGTTGTAGAACGTGGCCGTCCCCTCCTGGCAGTCCAGCAGCACGCCCACGCGGCTCGGGCTCGGGTTGGCCAGCACCGTCTCGCTGCTGGCGTGCCACGCCGACAGCTTCATGTTGAACCACTCCACGCACCAGGACTGGCCGTTGCGGCCCAGGCGGCTGGCGGGACCCTTGCGGTCGATGCTGTTGTACGCCAGGCCGATGCCGGTGAAGTTGTTGGTGCTCATCTTCACCTCCCAGTAGTGGCGCCCCCTGGAGAAGCCCTTGGAGCACATGACCTGGGAGCACACGGTGAAGCGGGCGGGGGAGTCGGGGTAGGACGCGGCCTCGTCAGACACGGATGCCTTGGTCAGGTTCTCTCCCAGGGAGATGCGCTTGTGGGCGGTCTTGGGGTCCAAGGTGAGAACCACGCCGTCTGGAAGGGAGAGAGACAGGGCGGTACACACAAGTACAGACACAGAGACAGAGACAGAGCCAGACGACATGGGGGTAACACACAAGTATGCACACATGGATGACAAAAGCTTCCAAATTGACTGTCTATAGTTGAGTTTCACTTCTCCAGTGTGTGTTGCAGTCAGGCACGCACACACCCCAATTCACACACACACCCCAACTCACACACCCACAGACACACACACACACAGACACACACACGTTTGAGGACTTACATTGTAGAAGGTCAGTCCTTTTAGCTGTAGAAGTTATATTTAGGGGTACACTCGGTGTCCCTGCAAGAGAAGAACAACACATTGTCAACACATCAGGGATGAAGCATTGGGCTAGGCCTAAGAGACCTCTCCACAGTCCAGTGGAGAATAATCAGTTTGAATGGACACTAGCCAAGAAATCAGAACACGGAACACTAGAAGAGTTCTACCTGGGTTCTCTCTGGATCTGGGTTCCCCTGTGGAGCCCCTTGGTTCTCTTGGATCTCTGGGGACTTGGGGCGGCTTCTTAGGTTGTTCTAAAGGGAAAACATTAAATGTTCAAGAAGTTTCATTTGTTCTCTGATTTCCAACATCTGGCATTCACACATCTGAGCTCTGTCTCCGATGGCAATGTTTGCTGAAGAAGTGTGCCATAAGGTCTGTTGATGATCTTCGTTTTTACGAGCTCTTATGTCTTGTGATGTAATGTGACATATACTGTATGCACTGCAAATCACGCCGCTTCTCAGAACTTGGCAGTCATTGAACTAAACAGATTTTACACACTCAGACTTCCCCCCCACTTTCCCCTGTACAAATTCTCTATTATAAATACATTTTAAAACAATTCTTTGTTCTTCTAGGATTGTGACTGCCAATACCCCTGGCCCTAGCATAGATTACTTTTTCTTACGATGACTGATGGATAGATGACTCACTTACTTAGACAAATGTATTTGTTGTAAGTCGCTTTGGATGAAGGCGTTTGAAAAATGCCAAAAATGTAAATGCAAATGTAAAGCCTTGTGATGTGATTTCTTGTCAGGCCATTTGTTTAAAGGCAACATTTCTGACTGATTGATCATGATTTATTGTTTACTTTCTTCCAATCTGATCAGGTGAATAAGTTACAGTACCATCCACTAGAAGGAATCTACCTTGGTTCTCTCTGGATCTGGGGTCCCCTGTGAAGCCTCTTGGTTCCTTTGGTATCTGTGGACCCAAGAATGGATCTCTGGGGACTTGAGGTGGCTTCTTCGGTTGTTCTAAAGGGAAAACATTAAATGTTGACAACGTTTAATTTGTCCTCTGATTTCCAACATCTTCACACATCTGAGCTCTGTCTCCGACGGCAACATTTGCTGAATAAGTGTGCCATAAGGTCTGTTTATGATCTTCGTTGTTTTTCTTTTACAAACTCTAATGTCTTGTAACAAGACATGCACTGCAAATCACACCTCTTCTCAGAGCTCGGCAGTTATTGAAATAAACAGATATTAAGCATTCAGATTTTAAACTTACTCCCAGCCTTGTGATCTGATTTCTTGTCAGGCTCTGAAAGGGAGACACAGGGCATTAGATGGGTGTGCGTCCCAATTGTCGTTGCGTCCTCCTTTTTCCACTTTCTTCTCAAAACACATTGGAGGAGAAGATCCATGGATCCTCCCCTTAGATATTCTCCTCCAATGCTTTTAGGAAGAGGAGAAAGGAGGGAGGAGGATGCGAGGAATCGATACTGTTGGTACGCAACCAGAGATGTGTGGCTACACATGGCTCTTCTGGGATTGTGCATGCCCCATCATCACACCCATTGCATGCCCTGTCATCACGATCATAGAAAGGACAGGTATGAAAAGCTGAAACTTCAGGAGGGTACAATTGTGTTACCGCTAAGCCACCATACACCAGCACCATAATCATGTCTAGGCCAAATGTTGTTCAACTAGCCACACCAAGGCCAGTTGAGCAACATTTCTGACTGATTGATTGTGATTTATTGATTACTTACAACTTTTCGGACTTATTGATTGCGATTTTATTGATTACTTGTTTCCCCCATCTAATCAGGTAACCCTCATGGGGTATATCTAACCATAGAGATTCTGCATGCTGGAGCGTAGTATCTTCAGAGATTCCTCTACGGTTTCCTGGGCGAGGCTATACTGACCCATGATACCTCTCCCTGGGTTGGGGACTTATGGGTGACAGTTGGACAGTTGTTAGTACAGTTAGTACACAAAAAAACGACTGTATTGTTTAAAATGACTACACTGTTGAGATATATGCATGTCTCTTTTAAGCCTAGCAATAATTGCCCTTTGGGGGATGAATAGAGCTGTTTTTGTCTTGCACATACTCCCTGCTATTTCATTCACCGCTATTTTGCTGGTCTCTGTCACGTGTGTGAAAAGCTGTGCATTTATTAATTATTATTTTATAGATGAGCTAACATTTCAATGATGTTATAGTATGTCTTATATTCAAACTATTGTAGCAAACAATCGGTATGGGATCATAGCGGTATACCGCCCAGCCCTAAATGACAGTTAGATAAGATATAGCCTTACTGTTAGGCTTCTTCTGGCCTGCCCTGAGTGGAGCTCCCGGACTAGGGGATCTGGGATGTCTTTGTTGACCTGGTCGCCCTCCTGAAAGAAAGAAAACAGTTGTGTTCACAATCAGGCACTATATACTATGTAAATGATTGCACACTGTTAGTATGCACTTCACATTTCGAAGCCCAGATTACCGTAAATATTTCAGTGGATGCAGTATGACATGCTGGTCTTTCAAGCACCCAAGTGGACACTAACACTTGCTATACCTATTAAAAAGGTCACCCCCCCCCCCCCCCCAAGATGTTGTGATCAAGCCATGAGTGACCACCACAATAACATGAGGACATCACTTTTTCAAACTTGTCAGACAAAGATGACATGGGTACCATGACTTCAACCAGCTATTATGGAGATCTGTGGCGTTACACTCACCCATTTCATGTGGATTTGGCATGAATAAAGGAGGTGGTGCTGTCAGGGAGAAAGCAAATTATTATTACAAGTGAACTATCCCTTTAAGTTGCCCACTCATTTAAGCTAAAATCATTGAACTCACCATTGCCACTTAAGTCCGTGCCACGTTCTGTAATACAAATAACATGTAAAACAATATGAAATACGAAATACAATAACTTCACTCTCATGCTTCTCACACGCTACACACACTCAGACAGGCACAATATCATGCATATTATAAGCAGCACAAACACACACGCACCCCAAACACTTGCGCGCGCACACACGCACGCACGCGCACACGCACACCGCACACGCACCTGGTTTGAGTATCTGCATCCTGGCTTCTACGGGCTGCTTCAGTACGTAAGCCAGGTGTTCCCTCAGGGCAGCAGTGAAGGCTTGGGTGGCCATCACAGGCTTGGAGTCCAGAGTCACCCGCGGAGTATAGGGGTCAAAGGCCAACACAGAGGGCATGTCCACTGAGGTCTGCAACAAAGGAGGAGGTGAACCAAGGGATCAGGTGTTAACAAACTACCACCACTATAGTGTCTGAGTATCTGTCCTTGTTCCTATGTGTGGTGAGATGAATGCATTGCATAACGTATCTAGTATCTAACGTATCTAGTTCTTTATATGACTTACTTATACTGAATAAATTAAGTTTATCACACTGAAAAGAAGAGCTGAACTGACCTGTAGAAAGGCCAGGGACTGAGATTGGATCAGCAGCGCGTTAATGCTGTCCTTGGTTGAGGTCAGCTTGTCGACGTTCTGGCCAAACTTCTTCATGAGGTTCTGGAGCTTGGTCTGACAGCCCTCCTGCTCGCGGTCCACCGTGGTCAGGGCCTCGCGCTCGTCCCGGTCCAGCAGCTCCCGGATTTGCCGGTAGTCCGCCTCCAGGATCCTCTTACGGGTGAGCGCTGACTCCTGGGGGGGGGGGGGGGGGGGGAGAAGTCGAGGGAGAAAGGGTGAGAGAGGTCCTCACATCGACACCGATCATAACCACCGGCCCTCTTTCCATCGCTCCATGGCCAACTTTAAAAGCAACTTGTAAAGCTTGTATACATCACTTGTATTTGACGGTACACTTTACATACGCTTCTAAAATACATTCAAAACCCTATATGAAGATAGAGTGAAACGGATACAGTTGTGCCAAGTCCATAGAATAGTTTATGGTGAAATCCCAAGATATTTTAGTAACTATTTTAATCGTGTCAGTGATACCCATTCATACTCCACTAGAGGGAGCTCCAGGGACCTTGTGTCAGCAAGGTTTAGAAGCTGTATGGGTAAAGGTTTAGAAGCTGTATGGGTAAAGAGAGAGACATTTTTATACTCAGTTCTTTGGAACAGTCTGCCTGTAGAGCTGAAAACTATAATAAATGTTAATAGATTTAAGATACTTCTGAAAAAATGGCGTAGAGGTGAACAGACTAGTTAGACTAGTTAGGGAGCAGGCCTTAGGGCTTTATTGTTTTTTATGAATGTTCCAATGTTGATGTGTCAGTTGATTACCGTTAGGATGTTGTGTTAATTTGTCATGGTACCCTGAATACTGTACATATACCGGTCACCTGCCTAACCCCCCCCCTCACCCCCTTCCAACAAGGACCACAATGGAAGTAAGCAGTTCTGCTTTGTTGTGTTATCCTTGATAGTTTTAGAACTAAAATTGTGTATGTATGAAGCTGCTTCAGATGCATTGTTATTTTTGTATTTTAAAATTGTCTAATAAAATCAATCAATCAATCAATATATGGCAATGAATGCATCTGAAAATATGGTACGTCTCACCTTTGATATCAATGTCTTGTGTGTCCATGTCCAGGAAAACGTGTCTACTACAAGAGGCTAATATGACCATAAATGTTATGTGGTTGAAGCCTCACCTTCAGCTTGGCCTGCTGGCCCTTCATCTGAGAGATGACACTTTGGTTCTTGTCAATCTTCCCATCCAGCAGACCCACCTTGTTTCTCAGGTCAGACTACACACGAGACAAGAAAGACAAACAAATAAACAAATCTTCTCCAACGAATGTCGTTAATGAATTAAACATCCCTGACAGAACATAAACCAAAAATATCACTGTGGCCTATACGGTTAACAGTGATAGCCTATTTCTAGGTGACACTGACAATTGCTATAAAGACATTGCTACTGTAGCAAAGGAGTAGCAGCTGGGGCTTGAACCAGAAACCCTGCACGTACAGAGCAAGCTCACAAACTGTTACAAAAAAGGTCCAAACCCCTATACTGTCTGGGGGTTATACTGATGATGGCTCCTGGAAAGAGACACTGCTGCACCAGCTTCCATAGGAAAACCGTTGATAGCTGGCGCACCTGCTTTCACACCTGACAGTAGCCTAGACAGGTGCATATACAAACAACATTCCCCATGATTAAGTGAACAGCATATAATAACACTCTCTCGTGAACTGACCTCTTGCTGCGCCCGTTGCTCGTCGGGGGTGGAAAACCTGCAGCTTTTGTGTACTTGCTGCAGACACACGCTACAGATGCAGCGACCATGCTCGACGCAGAAGAACTCCATCAACTTGTGGTGGTCGGGGCAGATGCGCTCCAGGAGGTCTCCCAGCGGGTCGGTTAACTGATGCTGGGCAAAGATCGGGTTCTCTTGATGCGGCCTCACGTGCTCCTCGCAGAACGACGCCATACAGGTGAGGCAGGTTTTGAGCGCTTTCGCTTCCATACAGGTGTCGCATAAGATGACCGCTACTTCGGGTTCCTTGGCCGCGAACATCGCAGCATCGTCCTTCAGGGGTTCGCCGCCCAGGCCGAAGCTCAGGTCGCAGCCCATGGACTTGGTTTTGAACGTTTCCACAACGGTGCTCAGGACCGTGTTCTTCTTCAGCTCCGGTTTGATGGGGAAGTGGGTCCGACATTGAGGGCAGCTGTAGTTGTGGTCCTGCCAGGTGGCCAAAAGACAATCTTGGCAGAAGTTGTGGCCGCATGGGATGGTCACCGGATAGTCGAACGGAGAGAGGCAGATGCTACAAGTCAATTCTTCCTCGAGACTCATGAGAGAAGGAATATCCTCCGCCATGACCAAACACACAGACAGCTGACCCGTGCGTCACTGGAGGGAGGGAGACACGAGGGAGAAACGAAACTTAAGCCGGTTATCTCTATCTAGTTAAACGAAAGTCAATCAGAGACGGTAGAATCAACTCAATAAAGTCGTCAGTTTCTTTACAATTCGATTGCGCTACTATTCCAGTTGATGGAGTAGCTACTACTATAACTAGATTGTTTCCCCCCTGATTCTGTAATTAAAGAGTTGAATAAGTAGAATTTTAAAAAGTAGTAAAATATGATGGACAAGCCCTAAGCAGAAAATAGGCTGTACTTGCCCATGAGTACCTCATTGTACATACCTATTTGCAGAAGTACACATCCAGGATACTTGTGTTGCAAATAACGTTAGGAATCTAAGTTAGCTATCTTGCTAAAAAATAAGACGCTACACTAGATAAACTTGATCTGTTGCTTGTTTTTACATGCTTTGTAAGGTGTCCTTGAGTGCTTTGAAAGGCGCCCATAAATAAAATGCATTATCATTATCATTATTATTATTATTATTATAAAGCACATAGCGTTACCCAACGTTAGACAGATAGATATGCTAGTCAGTAAGCCAGACAGTCAATAGTTCTTTTCTTACCTTCGTAGTTGTGAATATACGATGTCGCATATAATTTGAAACCCTTGTCGAAATTGCTGGGATTGTTGTCCTGTTGCAAATCTTGTGAACGTCCGTTTGAGGGGCTCCTGTTAACCGCAGCTGTACAACAGCGCTGGACCGGAAACTAACTAAACTCTCACCTCCTGCGTCCGTGTCACCTGAGTCGCCACCTGATAGTGGTGTCTGGTTCAACTGTTCTGCGCAATCTCCAAATACAGCCAACTGTGTCCTCGTTGTGCGCAATGCCAGCAGAACCAAATAACCTGGAATTGGTCTCATGATTCATGGAGAATTGTGGATTATTATTGTCCTCAGATACTTCCAGAAAGGGAAAACATCTAATTGGTCTTTGCAGTGGATGATCATTGTATTTCTAATTTAGCCTAGATAACCCAATCCAACAAACACTCGTTCACATGCCTTGATTTTTTTATTTTTTATTAAGCTATTATTATTCATTAAATTATGACTGCAAGTAAAATGTGCAGTGCATCAAATGTTACAAAATAAATTGAAACAAAACGTCTATCTTAGACCAGGTCACGGTATAGCAGAATAAACAATAGGCCTATAGGTTATTGAAGCAGACCACCTTACTCTTTACATTTCTACACTCAAATGTCTTGCAATCAATTTTGCAAACAACGTTCATTGCTCACTCAATGCTTACTCACAAATATTACAATTTCATAGGGAAACACAAGTCAATTCCTTTTTTGGGGGAATTGAACAAGAAGATAAAAGCGTCATCATAACCATCTGCCTGAGAATGTGTTAGACATTAGGGCAAATCTGAATTATTTTGGAGGCTTTGCATTTGACTCAATAGGATATTATAAACTAATGGCTTTATCACAGAAATCGTCATTATTTCCAAGGGCCATATTGTATAAATTGTTATTATTAAAAAAAATAGCCATATTATCTTGGCTGTTCTCATCCGGCTTCAACTACTGTTAATGGCTGTTTATGGCTGTTGGTGTCATCGGTTTCTCCTTTTTTGACTTCGGTTGCTGTCACTGTGTGTCTTGGCCCTTAACCCAGAGTGTTGTGCATATTATTCTGGCCACTGAGCTGGTGTACATCCTTCAACAGGTCTGCAATCTGTTCCTACTGAGAAGAAGAAGAAGAAGAGATAACAATAATAAAACAGCTTATTCATTTGTTTTCCGTCAGGTCACGCTGCCAGAACATGGAGTATTGTATAGGCTTATTAATTTCACGACATGGCCGATCCTTTTGCATCTCTATCTTACCAGTGTGTTCATCCGGTCCGCTGCTGACACGGCGACGCTCAGCTTTCTCTCATCCTCCTCCCTCTCCTCCTCAATGACCCCCAGCCTAGACAGACACAGAGGGGAAGAGATCATTGTATGTTTGATCACATATCTTTTCATTCATTACCTACCGAATAAACTGCCTTTCTTGTAACTGTTAAAGTTGACTTTCATCACATTCACTTTCTATCACCTTTTCCCCCAAACTGTGGATGTTACATTACTATTATTATCATTATTATTATTATTATTATTATTACTATTATGATGATGAATATTATTATTGTTGTTGTTACTATTATTGTTATGATTATGATTATGATTATGATTATGATTATTATTATTATTATTATTATTACTTCTTTGCCTCACCTGAAGGTAGCGCTAGCGAGCTGCTCCTCACGGACCATCAGCATGTTCCTCAGGTCGTTGACCTCGGCCTGCAGCTGTGCACTCTGGTCCTGGCTCTGGACGATGAAGTCCTCCAGGCGTTTGGCCATCTCCAGCTCCCGCTCCGTCACCTGCTCCACCCCCAGACGCAGCTCTGACAACTCCTGGGCATGCTGGGAAAATGTGAAAGTTAGGTATTGTCGACTCAATTCAAAATAAGGCAATTGAATGGGGATTGGAAACTATACTGCACATAAACAGAGTTTGCACTTGTATGTGATAAAACATTTTTTTTTAAAGAAGCTATTTGGATCAAGCATTCCAGCAGCTTTGTTATACACATTGTTAATTCCTATCTGCTTTCAAATCAATGCTGTGACATTTCTTGTTTCATAGCTTTCATATTTTTTTCTTTTTCTGTGCCGTTCACTTTTTGTAAAGCGTCTTTTGGTCTTAGAAAAGCATTATATATGTTTGATATATTATTATTACTACTGATGAAGACTGTGTTTAATTGGGATAGTGAGTTGGACATGAGTTCAAATCCCACCTGGGAACACCACCACGAGTGTGCCCTTGAGTAAGGCATTTAGTCCTAAATTACTCCACGGAGACTGGAGACTGTCCTTGTAATCTCTAATTGTAAGTCTGCTAAATGGTAAAAATTAAAAAAAATGTGCCAGAGAATTAAGATGAGGCAGTGTTACTGGGGGATAGTTGTGTAGAGATGGACTCACCCTGTCCAGTAGGGTAATCTGTTCGTTTTCTGCCTTCATCTCGTACGGCTTGTTGTAAATGTCTTTAATCCAAGGTACTGATGGAGCAGGTGGATGCTTCACACCACGGACACTCTGATAGAAGGGGAGATAGGGGGCATGGTGTTTATGATAATCAATCAACTACTATGTTTTGGTTATGAACCGTTATCCATCATAAGGACTATACCTACCTCAATCTAGACCTAGACCTAGACCTAGACCTATACCTACCTCAATTATACCCAAATACCTGTATATGGTCAATATGATGGCATATGCAGCACTTTGTCAATTACAAAACATTTGGTCATGGGGTTGGTGTTGCCAACTTCTGACCACCCATTCCCCTTTGAGGCAGGGGTTCGATCTGCCAGATTGCACCTCACCAGTCTCCCTCCAATAAAGTCTAAGAAAGAGCCGAAGACCAACCCAACTAGCTTTACTAACGGACGTGAAGTCAAATAAGGTACGAAAAACTCACCGTCTGTGGTAATGAGATGTCAAGTGGAGGGTTGGCCCCCGTGTCTGTCTCCTGCCCTGTCTCCTGCCCTGTCTCCTGCCCTGTCTCCTCCTGATGCTCCATCGGGAGGTTCTCAGTGCTTGTTCTCCTCTCAAGCTGCTTGGGGTGTGCCGGTCGCCTGTGGGGGGTGCTCTGGGACCTCTCCACAGGCTTCCGCTTGTTCTCCCTCTGGCTCCTCCGCGCCCTGGTGCCCCTCTCATCCTTCCCCTGGCTGTGGCTGCTCCTGGGGTCCACAGGCAGCTGCTGGAGGGAGGTGTGGAGAGGGCTGTACTTGCCCAGGTCCTTAGGGGGCACGTAGGTTGGCTTGGATAGGTGGCCCGTGTTGCTGCGAGGAAGAGAGAGGGAGATGGAGTTGGGTCGAGTCAGGCTTATGTTACTGCTGTGTGTAGCTAAGTACAGAATGAGAATACACATATACGTGGAGTTTCGCTGTGACAAAAACTCATAAGAAAAGGTAGTGAAGGACGTGGAAGTCTCATTAGAAACGATGGAGGAAGTGGATAAAATGTAAAAATGTTGGGGCATGCCTATAGACGAAATAGAGAAAACTGTCGACCACACACACACACACACACACCCACAACAGCATTTTCTCACTTGCTAATTGTGATCCTCAGGGCATTGGGGCCCAGTGATTCTGTAATCTGGTTCAGGATGGAGGGCAGAGGGTGTAGTTGTTCTATGGTCTCCTGAGGAAGAGAGGAGATGTGCATGTTAGGCCTTGTCCAAACACAACTCCTAGTCCCTACTCTACTCCTTGCTTGTCCAAACACAACTTCTAGTCCCTACTCTACTCCTTGCTTGTCCAAATACAACTCGATTAGATCTGAAAGGATTGGGATAGGTATGACAAAGATGGTGAAAATTCCACAGCCTTATCAGAGGCAAAGTGGAGCTACTACAGCAGGGGAGGCTGGTGGAGGTAGAAATCGGAGGACAGGCTCATTGTAATGCACGGAACGGATTGAGGCTGTCCCCCGATTTCTACCTCCACCAGCCTCCAATTTCTACCTCCAACAGCCTCCAGTTTTCCCGGTGGGCCGGTCTGGTTTTGGGCCGGTCTGGGCCGGTGTTCAGTCGTGGTAGTACTTGCAAGCCGATACCGTTCTGGGCGGCTGGGCCGGTACCATTCTGGGCCGATGCCATATAAATAGGGTGACCAGATATCCCGCTTTGCGCGGCTACGGGGCCAGTGTCCATCGCGCCGCAACAAAGCGCCGCAACCAAGAGCCGACGTGTTCAGTTGCAGCAGAACGTCCAGAATCTATGGGATGTCTTCAGCCTATCAGGAAACAGCATTCATGTTCCCATGGCAACAGCCCCACGTGGATATAGGGAGCTGGCTGAATGTGCTAACCACCCGCTGACTCAAAGGGCTCGTAAAGTGAAACTGTGTCAACAATATCTAGTTTTCGTATTTTTTCAACACCAACTTGAAGTTTTTAAGTACCCACTGGATATAATAAACAACAGTTTAACGATCACTAAATACTGATAATGTTGCATTGGATTCACTGTTCTCCTTTTGCCGTAGGCTACTGAACATACTGGTAAGGGACCACTTTACTTGTAAACATACTTTTGTTTTAGGACGTGTTCAAAATCAAGGACTGTGTGTTCATCAGTTTATGTGTTTTTAGTTCATGTTCTCAGCATGTTGTGTGATGTTAAAAACGTATTTAGGCGTTCGTAGCGATGTACCACTGTTAGCCGCTAGCTGTTAACAGCGTTTGTTGCTGCAGCAGAGTGATTTTTCTCCCAGTCAGTCTCTGTCTGAGGTGCACCAACATTCAAATATTCGTGTCGTCTTCAAAAAAAAATCTGATTTCAATGTATGACACATCATTTCAAAGCTTACAATCTGAAGTTTCAGGCTATGTAAAACACTGAAAATTACTTGGGCAAATGGTTTATCCTTTGACCAGCTGGTATCACTGTCATTGTCTGAATGAGTGCAGAGTTAGCCTTGACAGCTATGTCAATCACATAGTCAATCATCTACAGGCCTAACACTGTCAGGCTACTTTTCTTTATTAATATACTAAATTGATACTGCACTTTGACTTCACTTTCTGCTCCATACAGATACTTTATTGTGAGGTTCACATTCAAATAACATATATTTGTTATATATTTGTTACGTTTTTATCTGCATAGTCTATTATTGGATGCTGCTGAATAAACCAAACAGAATAGGAAACAGAATGGAAATGCATATATATTTAAAAAATTGGATAGACATAGCTCTCAACTCGGCCAGGGGGGGCGGATGCTACCAGGGGCACCTAAAGTTCGGTCCGGGCCCACATTGTCCCACACAAACATATTCCTTGTCCCACATTTGGTTTGTTGGGACCTGGTCACCCTAGTGGTGTCCAGCAAGGGATTGCTGCTATCACAGTAGAAGGCACAGGTGAGCTGTTGTACCAGTGTGGGAACAATGAAGCAAACCCATGACATAGCATCCTGTAAATGTAGAGAAGACTGTAGAGAACAGTGAGTCCGCTATTACAGACTCAAATACCACGGTTGTAATTACATGATTTTAATATAGGCTACTGTAATCGGTTGTGAACTAAAGTGGGCCGGTCTGAGGCATGAAACTCCAGAGCTAAAAATGAGTCCCACTCCGACCCTGCATAGGGGGGATTAACACTAGAAAATGATATTGCTGTCAACCACATTTTTTTGTACTGCCTAGCATTTCCTTACCCTCTGAGCTAAGAAGTGATCTCTGGCCTCAATGACATGAGATGGCCTCATCTGAAACCTTCAAATAAAACAGAAAATCATTCTCTCTCACTATCTCTGACTATGGTGGATATACAGTACACATGCACTGTAATAGTAATTGTTTGTAATCTGTTAATGTAACATCTCTTCTGCTTATAGAAGTTACATTTTTATTAATGGGCATTGGCTGTAGATACAGTATGTAAAGCCATGATTTCTCACTTCTCTTACCTCTCATTGAGAAAATGGATCATCGGTGTGCTAGGCCAATTCTCTATGCCCCATCTTGTCCTATGGACCATGATGTCAGCAAACACCTGAGGGCTTAGGACAAACACCAAGGGGCTTCTTTCCTGAAATATAGAACTCAATGTCAACACTACAGAAAACTGCTTTTCTTTACAATGACATCCTCTGAGGTGGAGTGTTTCAGGAGAACAAAACATCTTCATGTGAGAGGAGAGAGAGGCTCTTTGCCCTTTTGACCAACTATCCTACCTGCTTGTTGCTGTAGAGCTGTACATGCTTGATGAGTTCATCATAAGGGTTGTTCTCCCCAGAGCCATCATGGATTAGCTGGACAAGATCACAAGACAATGTTACTTTGACAACAATTATCAGAGGTAAAGACATTATTTATTTTTGCTATCAGTAGTATGGCAACTGTTTTTAAATGTAATACATCTTGTATACATCTTGTCCTTTTTCCGTTGGTTTACATTTTTATGTTAAAGGTTAATAGAAATAATAATTAGTTAATAGAAAAAGCAAGCCTGTCTGAAGCATTGATAATGCCCCTGTGGCCATAACAAAGATTCTGTTAAATTGAATTAAGCAAGTAGCCAACACACCTTACTTCCTCTTGTATTTGAAATATGTGTCGCCATTTTCCAGAAATTAAATGTCAAATGAAAATGAGTAAACAGGTTGCAGTTGGCTATGTAGAAACTTCTTCAGTTTTCTTCGAGTTGTGAGTGGATTTCAGAACACATTTCTTTTTGTCATTCTAGTTATGATGTCAGAGTATTCTACATCTTACTAGCACTCGACACTCGGTCTCGGGCTTGTCATCTTTTTCCCCCCTCTCCCCTGATGAGATTCTCACACTTATCACATCAAAGCGGGCAACCACATGCCCTCTTGATCCCATCCCCTCCCCTCTTCTCCAATCCATTTCCACCGACATCCTTCCTTACCTTACCACCCTAATCAATTCCTCCCTATCCACAGGATCTGTCCCAGCGGCCTTCAAAATAGCCAGAGTCAAGCCCCTCCTCAAGAAACCTACCCTTGACCCTTCATCTGTCCACAATTACAGACCTGTATCCCTTCTCTCCTTCCCTTCCAAAACCCTTGAACGCGCGGCATCTAAACAACTGACTGACTATCTCCGGAAGATGGATCACTTAGACCCCCACCAATCCGGCTTCAAGGCTGGGCACTCCACTGAGACTGCACTCCTTGCTGTCACAGAAGCCCTCCACTCTGCCCAAGCTTCCTCCCTCTCCTCTGTTCTCATTCTCCTTGACCTGTCTGCTGCCTTCGACACAGTCAATCACCAGATCCTTCTCTCCATCCTCTCAGAACTGGGCATCTCTGGCACCGCACACTCCTGGTTTTCTTCCTACCTGACGGGCCGCTCCTACCAGGTGACCTGGAGAGAATCGCTGTCTTCTCCACGAACCCTCTCCACTGGGGTACCCCAGGGTTCTGTCCTAGGGCCCCTACTTTTCTCTCTCTACACCAAGTCTCTTGGCTCGGTAATCTCTTCACACGGGCTCTCCTACCACAGCTACGCAGACGACACTCAACTCTTTTTGTCCTTCCCCCCGTCTGATGTACACGTGGCAACCCGTATCTCTGCATGTCTCGCTGACATTTCAACTTGGATGGCTGACCACCATCTCAAGCTCAATCTTAACAAGACCGAGGTCCTCTTCATCCCCGGGAAAGCCCTCTCCAAGACTTCTCTATCACTGTGGAGAACTCTACTGTAACCCCCTCCCTGACAGCCAAGAATCTTGGAGTGATCCTGGATAACCGACTATCCTGTGCGGAGAACATTGCAGCAACGGCTCGCTCCTGCAGATTCTTCCTCTACAACATCAGAAGGATACGACCATTCCTTACCAGAGAGGCAGCGCAACTCTTGACCCAGGCACTGGTCATCTCCCGCCTGGATTACTGCAACGTACTCCTGGCTGGTCTCCCCGCCTACGCCATAAGACCTCTGCAGCTCATCCAGAACGCTGCTGCACGTTTGGTATTCAACCTCCCCAAATACTCTCATGTCACCCCTCTCCTTCGCACCCTGCACTGGCTCCCGGTAGCAGCTCGCATCCGATTCAAGACCCTGGTGCTTGCATATCAGGCAGCTAAAGGGACAGCCCCTGCCTACCTAAAGGAAATGGTAACCCCCCAAACTCCAGCCCGCTCACTCCGCTCCTCCACCTCGGCTGGCCGACTGGCCCCACCACCTCTGCACAGCAGTCGTGCTGCCCGATCACGTCTCTGAGGCACAAATATGTACATTTCTAGCCTGCAAACTGCGACACTTCAAATGAATGTGCAATAACACTATGTGCAATATGACAACCCTAGTCGTCTATCTGTACAGTATAGTATAGTGGATAGTGTACATAAAAGATAATAAAGATAACATCATACAATAGTACATTATAAATACTTAATTTCTTTGGAGAAATATTGTATTCATTGGCTTTTCAATGCATGTGTTGTGCATGTACATTTTGTATTGTGTGTAATTGCAAAGATGAAGGGTGTTGATTCAATAAATTGACATCTACCAAATCATATACATATTTATTTATTTATTATACATAACACAATACTTAATTTCTTTGGAAAAATATTTCATTGGCTTTTCAATACATGTGCATGTACAGGGTGTATTGTGTAATATGAGTGTAATAATTGCAATTGAGATTCAATAAATTGACATTGATCACTCAAATGATTTTATATTCTCAATAATGCACTAAATCAATAGGACATTACATCCATTGCATCAGGCTAAATGGTCTACCGCTCCAATTATATAAATATAAGAAACAAACAATGTCAAGTGTGAAGGAGTCATGGCTCAGTGGTTAAATATTCTATTCATCTTTCTTTCCATGATTATATCCAGATCCTACAACAATGTTTTGTAACACAGAGCTGAATGTTTATCTAACTTTTATTTGACCAGGTAAGACCCGAGCTGTAAACCTCTTTTGTGAGGGCGACCTTCAACAAAGATTCAGTCAAGAATTCATGGAGCCTTCAAGGTGATGTGGTGGAGGCACAGAGCATACTGGGTGTTTCTGATCCAACAGATGTGTTCTTGTTTTCTATTGGCTCTGCTCTCCACAGTAACAGACGTTCAGAGGTAATAGCTGTGGTGTCCATGGTGACATAATACTCCATGGGGTAGAGGTCCTGTTTTTTCAGAGCATGTCTGGGACCAACTGATGCTCACAGTTCAGCCTGATAGAGAGTGACAGGGGGAAAGATACACTCATCTCCAATGCCCCTCTCTGATGTATTTACATTTTATTAGTTAAGCTGTAATCGGTGATGCACCTCTGAAAGTCAGGAATCATTCGTGAGGATATATAAGAATAATATAATATAATATAAGAATATATTCAAATAAAGTGCTTAGAGGGAACCAGTATTTCACAAACATTATGTCATTCATAAGAGCTTCATATAGTGTCACAATATACATACAGAATATCAAGAAATGACTTCCAACAATTATTGATCAGGTTAGGCCAGTTGGTGGGCTGTTTAATAGTAGGCTGTCTAAGTTGGTGTCATGACAACTCACTAACTGAGTGGTTCAAGTAACTGCCTGCTAATCCAACCAGGGTCACATGAAACATTATGGACTATCAATAACGCAACTGTTGTTACACAACCAATAACAATCCTAGCCTTTATTATTGGGCATTGACCAAATACTTGGGAGTGAATAACGTATTGGAATACGTTTATGTGACGCCTTGTTTACCATGAGTAAGCAGAGAGGTTATACAGCAGCACTGCATATTTCAAACTGGAGGGGTCACCCTTGTTCAAGCAACACATCGCACCCAGACATTATGGTACTGTGCAATGCACTTAGTTCCATGGAAATTACAGGGAACTACCGTATGTGTGAAAGAGGCTTAACACTTTCTGGTCATTCATTCATTCAGAATGTCCTTTATCATTTATAATGTTACCTGTTGTTTACTGCCATTACTCATATATTAACCGCTGCTCATTTTTTGAGCCTTGATTGGCTACGAGTAGTTGACAGAGTGCAGCAGCTTGCACTGGGCCTGGTCTTCAAGATACGCTACACCACAAAGACACCCAAGTACCTGTCAACATACTTCCAAAAAGTGAACAACGTCCACACATACAATACCAGAGGAAGCTCCACGAACCACGTTCAACCGCGTTGCACCACAAACAAGGGGTTAAACTCGTTTGCAAACTATGCAGTAAAAATGTGGAACGCCCTTCCTATAATCTTAAAGGAGTGCAAAACACTGCCCACCTTCAAAACCACTCTCAAAAAACATTTACAGGAGGCTGCAATCCGTAACTGGACCCTCTGAATCAAAAATCAGATTAAAAGACCCGAACTACCCACTGTACATACTTTGTGTTTTGTCCCCCGCCCCCACTTGTGGTGTATGTCCCCACCTGTCCTACCCGCTGTACATACCTAATGTTTTGTTATATTGTTCTTCCCATGATGGATGTATGTTTATCTTGTAGATAGTACTAGTTATTTGTCTGTATTATCTTGTAGATAGTACTAGTTTTTTTTGTCTGTCTTACATGTAACGATGAATTGAGAATCAAGGACCCCAATTGAAATAAGCCAGTGGCTTTCTTGGGTTTTTATCCTGTTAGTTGACCTTGTATGTAATATGTACTTTCATGTACCTACTCCTGCAAATCTTCTAATAAAGTTTTCAATCAATCAATCAAACGAGTACTCACTTTTGTTGCCAGCTGTTTAGACATTAACAGCTGTGTACTGAGTAATTTTCAATGGACAATAAATCTATACTGTTATTCAAGCAGCACACTGACTACTTTAAGTTATATCAAAGTTTCATTAAGATAGTGTTATCCCCTGAAAGGATATGACAGAATATTTGCAAAAATCTAAAGGGTGTACTCACTTTTGAGATATACTGTATAATAGGCTATATGTGAGACACTTTGTTCTACCAAAAGGTTCCGGTAAGGTGCATAGGCTTTCACAACATGAAATGCAATCTGAGTTCTCATTCGGCTTTGTTAGTATTTTTATTTTCAGCAGCAGGAGGAAAACCCTGAGGAAAAATAAGCCAAGGCACCACTCCAGTAGCTCTTTTGGTGTTTAATCTGTCTGTCACAATCCTCATCTCCTCTGCTCTCTCCTCCTCTCTCCTATCCTGGTCATAACAAGGATAATGTGTGTGATTCAACAATGCAAGACAGTCCAAATAATGTTTCATGCCATGTGGAAACATCTGACAGAATCCTGAATACACACGTGATCCACTCTACAACTGTGATCAAATGTAACGGAATTTTGACTGCATATTGCGCCCTCTGCTGTTCTTCCGGGCACAATGATGTTAAGAGAGTCAACATTGCAACATTACAGCAACTTCCGTGGGCGGTCAGTCGTACCTAATCACGCCGGTCCCTGCGGCGGAGACCTCGGTGGACTTTGTCGCATGCTGTCAGAAATTACGTCGTGGGAAGGAGCACTTCAAAAATCTACAAACGAAGACAGACAGCAACAGTACTTGACCCATCCTCAGGGAGAATGGCAGACTTGGTGATTTCAGTAGCGCTAGTGGGGGCGATAGTGCTTCTCAGCGAGGCGACGCGCAGGACGACCGCGCGACTCTTCTCCGGGAGGGGTTATTATGGGATGTACCTGGCAGAAACGGTTTCCACGTTCCAACTCTGTGCGTGCACGCACGAACTCAAACTCCTGGGCGAAGTGGGCCGAATTGAACCGCACATAGGCTTGACACTAACTTATGTCATCACGGTGATCCACATACTAACGTTCCACGGGGCTTTCTGTAACCCAACCGGTGTTCTCGAGCACATTTACCGTAAAGATATTGCCTGGAAAGGTGCTGCTGGGTTGATAGCCTGTCAGTTCATAGGTGCTACGGTCGCCCAGTTCCTTGCACCATACATCTGGTCGCTGGGTCTTTCCGACCTCCACCTCAGACACCAGAGGTTCGGATTTAAATGTTTCAACCCCATCAATGGTACCCTGGTGGAGGCCGCGGCGGTGGAGTTGGCTTGTGCATTTGCACTCCAAGCTGCAGTCCTGCACATTTATAAAGTAGCCGAGGCACTCAGAGCACCTGCCGTCGCTGCTGTCATCACATTTCTGGTCTACGCAGGTTTGTCAAATTGATAACCAATAATTAATAATTGCTGCAATATTATGCAGTCGGTCTCCTCCAACCGGTACATACTTTCTTAAACTATTATTATGAAACTTACCAGATTTAGTTAGTTTTAAATTATGTCATTCTTGAATTTGAATTTAAATGTACATTTAAAATCAGTTGCTAAAGACCTGGTGGTTGAAGAGATATGTTTGTAGTTGAGAGTGTGTGAGAGTACATGAGACCTTATCCTTTACTCCCTGATTTTGTTGTCTCCATCTCAGGTGGTAGTGTGTCAGGTGCTGTTTTCAACCCAGTCTTGGCCTTCTCCATTCAGTTCCCCTGCAGTGGACATACTTTCCTGGAGTACTGCTTTGTTTACTGGCTGGGCCCAGCTTCAGGTAAAGACTGTTATGTATTCCTGGCCAGAGTGCAAATTATACAATGACAATCAGAAGGTCAACTTCCTCCAGGGCTTAAAGGGAACAGTACAGTGCCAGCGTGTGCTTCCGTGAACTCAAGTCTTACAATCCTTACAGTATCATACTAGTTTAATGTAATGTCCGCAGTCTGTAGATGATGATAAATCAAATCCATTACACCAGCTCATGGGGCACGTACCACACAACAACTTTTGTAATCTCATATCTCGACAGAGCCTTCAGTGTGGCAGCGCCCACCCTCTGGAACTCTCTCCCCACAGTGATCCGCAATGCCCCTACCCTGGCCACCTTCAAATCAACCCTCAAAACCTACCTGTTCACCTTTGGCCCCTAGTTAGTTAGTTAGTTGGTGTTAATTTACTGTGTTTACTGTGTTTACTGTTTACTCAAGGCTCTCTGTTTGTCTGTCTGACTGTCTTTCTGTCAATATGTAAAGCGTCTGTAATGATGGTTTCCTGATGATTGATTGATGGGTGGTGGCCGAGATCGTTGGTACCCAAAAGTAATTAGAGATTGGCTCAAAGTAGACAATTAAGATACAAGTTTATTACGACGTCGGTTGTGCTCAGTCACAGGGAGACAGAACGCACACAGTATGTATTCTAGACAGTACCACTTATAGGCGATAGTTGATGACCAAGCAAACAGCTGTCCATCACAAATCACAACACTCATTGACAAGGCCCCATTGAGTCTACCTTGACCCGGAAGGGTCCTCCCCTACTTTCTAACTCCGCTCCATAAGAAGATGACCTATTGACCCATGTTCTATACTGGTCACTGGCCAAGTTACATACTGCAAGGTAGAGAATGGCAGAGAATGAGACAGAGAGGGTGAACCAGTGTTTGGCTGAGTGTCAACAGTTTAGATGTCACAGCTTGATTAAGATTGAAGTTTACAGAGTATTTAAATTTATACTGAAAAACACATCCTATCAGCATCCTTGGGTCTCTTGAAATACGCTATATAAATCTCAGCCGTTATTATTAGTATTATTATTACAAAGTGCCTGAATTTAGGAAAGTAACGTTAGCTATTTGGACTGCAGTCAATCAACACAGTTGCTAACTGGATGTTGACTGAACAAGAGTTTCCTGTGTCAAAATAAAATGTCTGTTTTAAATGTTATTCACCACTGAAAAACAATATATCTCTCTATTCACAGGCATGGCAAGCTGCATCCTGCTCTTCGAGAAACTCGTCCCATCCCTCTCTGGGAAAGCCACCATGGGGCTGGACTTCCCTGTAGTACAGAAAAAGATGCAGTAACACAAACAGAAAATTGCCTGAGACATTGTCAGTGGCCAAAGCCCTCATGGTGTGTGCTATGGAGCTAGCTCTGATCTTTGACCCTCAGGGTTAGGGTTCATCACCTTAGCCTAACTAGTTCTAAGGAGTCACACACCAGAAGCCTTGACTTAAATTATTTTACTCACCAAAATTAAAACATGAACCAAACATGCTACTAGTCCATACAACTGACACAACACTAATAGGGGTAAGGTTTTAAGTCGTGATAAGTCATGTCACATCTACACTGTGACATGATACTGATACAGTCATGGCCAAAAACATTGGAACAACACAAAAAAGCTGAGAAAAAAGGACATCTGATATGATTCCACACAGAACTCCAAAAGTGGACTGGACAAAATGATTGGCACCTTTTCAAAATTATAAGAAATAATTGGATTTCAAGAATGTAATACTCCTTTAATTTGTATTTAAACTCACCTGTGGCAAGTCACAGGTTCTGGCAATACAGAAACCACACCTGCAACCAGTTAAAATGGAGAAAAGTTGATTGAACCTTTGCGTTGCGTGTCTGTGTGTACTAGGGCTGCACGATTAATCGATTTTAAATCGAAATCGCGATTTGAAATGATGCGATTAGCTAATCGCAAAGCCTGCGATTTGCCTGCGTTTTTTTTTTTTTTTTTTTTGCTATTTAGCAGATGCTTTTAATCCAAAGCGATTTACAATTACGAATTACAGGGACATTCCCCCTGGAGTAACTGAGGGCTAAGTGCCTTACTCAAGGGCACACTAGTAGTGGTGTGGTTTCAGGCGGGATTTGAACTCACACAACCTTCCGATCACAAGTCCAACTCACTAGACCACCACTACCCGTATGGGATACGTCATACAGCGCGTCGGATTCAACGTCAATGAACGTCAACGTCAATGAACGTCAACAATGAACGTCAACAATGAACGTCAACGTCAATGAACGTCAACGTCAATGAACGCACACCAACAACATCGCATCGTATTTTTTGAAAGTACCTGCCCTTTTCCAAACAGCTTCCAATTAAGCTTTCCTAGATGGTTGTGTGAAACAAACCACCTGAGTCAGTTAGTAATGCTCCATCACATGTTTTAATCTGAAGCTTGATTTTAAAGCAACCCAACTTTAAAGCAACCCAATGTAAGTTTAGTTCTTTCACTCGTAGCTCGGGCTGTGGGGGTGCTAGAGGAGGGAGCCTCTAAGTCCCCTGAAGACGTACAAATAAACTGCACGTTGATATGACCTTCCTAGCCGGAGATATGGCCACACTTTACAAAAACTTCCTTTTTGCTATTTAAAAAAAAAAAAAACGCAAATTAATCGCAATCGCGATATCTGTCCAAATAATCGCAATTCGATTTTTTCCCCAAATCGTGCAGCCCTAGTGTGTACCACACTGAGTATGGAGAAAAGAAAAAAGAGCAAAGAATTTGAGAATCAAAATTGTGGAAAAGCATGGACAATTTCAAGGCTCAAGTCCATCTCCAGAGATCTTAATGTTCCTGTGTCCACTGTGCACAATGTCATCAAGAAGTTTACACCCATGGCACAGTTGCTAACCTCCCTGGACGTGGACGGAAGAGGAAACAATTATGAAAGATTGCAACAAAGGATTGTTCGAATGGTGGATAAAAAACCTAGATCAACTTCCAAACAACTTCTAGCTGACCTCCAGACACAGGGTACAACAGTGTCAGCTCTCACTGAGAGCTCACGTGAAATGGGACTCTATGGTAGGAGACCCAGGAGGACCCCACTGCTGGCACAGAGACATAAAAAAGCCAGACTGGAATTGGCCAACAACACAATCATTCTGGGAGAACGTCCTGTGGACAGATGAGACCAAAATAGAGCCTTTTGGTAAAGCACATCATTCTACTGTTTACAGAAAACTAAATGAGGCCTTCAAAGAAAATAACATGGTCCCTACAGTCAAACATGGTGGAGGTTCACAGATGTTTTGGGGTTGCTTTGCTGCTTCTGGCACCGGATGTCTTGACTGTGTGCATGGCATCATGAAATCTGAAGACTACCAAAGAATTTTGGTGTGCAATGTAGAGCCCAGTATCAGAAAGCTGGGTCTCCGTCAAAGATCATGGGTCTTCCAGCCGGACAAGGACCGAAAGCACACTTCGAAAAGCACCCAGAAGTGCTTTAAGACGAAGCGTTGGAGAGTTCTGAATGAGTCCAGATCTAAATCGCATAGAACACCTGTGGCGCAATCTCAAAACAGTAGTTGGGAGAATGTGAGACCTGGAGAGCAGTTGGCAAAAGAAGAGTGGTCCAGAATTCCAGTAGAGAGGTGTAAGAAACTCATTCATGGTTACATGAAGCAATTGATTTCAGTTATTTTTTCCAAAGGGTGTGCTACCAAATATTAAAACCAAAACATTTTCCAATCCATTTTTGGAGTTCTGTGTGGAATCATCATGGGCTTTTTTCTCTGCTTTTTTGTGTCGTTCCAATGCAAACAAAATAAGTAAACATGTGAATACCAAAGCTTTTGTAATTGCAACACTTTTCTGGAAGAAGTGATGCATTATCTGACAGAAGTGCCAATATTGTTAGCCATGATTGTATCTTGTGAAAACACTCATTGTGTCAAACCTCAGACAATGAGGGACACTATTGTCCTCATATGCCTACATACACTTCAGTATTGGAGCAGGATTGACATACTACAGTATGCCTTGACTGAATGAGCCGAGATTCCTGGTCTGAAACTTGAGCCGGTTCCCTGGAACACTACTATAAGCTACAGCATACTCAAGATGGCTAGACTGAGCCAACTGGAAATTAACACTAATAACCTATTGTCACTAGTCATAGTGAATGCAGAGATAAATTGAAGTACAAAGTCAAAAGAATTCCTCCTTCCTTCCTTGATGAAGTCAAACTTGAACCAAGAAATGTGTAGCACCTAGAATGCTTGATATGACAGTTGTGCAGCAACCATATCATGAAAAACCGTATTCTCTGTATTGATATTGGTTTTCAATAGTGCTTGAACTGTCCCACTTTAGTTGCCAAAGGTGAACCTCAGAGGGTCTCTATCACATTGCTTATTGCCAGTTTGTTTGAAGAACACCTTGTGTATGATGAGGAGATTGAGAGAAAAGTTCCTGCTTGGCTCTAGTCTGCACATGTTTTAGTGTCTTGCCCTTTAGTTTTCACCTGAATTCCACAATAATGTACCTCGTTAGGCCAAAGAGTATTTTATTAAATTATTATTTTATCTGGTTAACTCTGGTTGCAGATGAAGAATTGCCTTATTAAGGCAGTAGAAACTGTCATATAAAATTACTCCTGACCTTTAGTTGTGTGTGTTTTGTTTTCCGAGTACACAAGATGCATGTTGCGTCTGAATTCCTGAGCCTCATTTGGCTGGAATGTTGAAGGACACACTGGGGCCCTGGTCATGGATCCTGTTCTGTTTAGTCTTATCTGTTGCCAATGAATGTGGAAGTGGAGATGATCCATCCGGGCCATTGTTTTACCTGAACAAAAGTACATGTTTTAACCAATGAGAAAGTAAGTCTTTGTTGGAAAATGTGAAAATAAACATAAGCATTCCAAGCATCCCATGTCAGAGTTATTCATTGCACAAACATTGTCGAAAGTGAAATATCCAATGTAAAAAAAACAACAGTTGTACAGAATAATGCAACATGATGTGGATTATGTGTGCATGTAAAAAGGAAATGGCTCTAAAACATCTACTGAGCTGATGATTCAACTATGATTGGACTGGGTGTATCACCCATGACAGATTGCAGTGCCTTGTCAGCCTGTAATCTGTGTTCCTCTGGGAGAGGAGTGGGTGGAGTGCCCAGTGCCATTCGTTTTAAGAGATACAATCTCCCTAATTTACTGTTACGAACTAAATAAACTCCCTCTCAGTAGATAAAGAGAAACCTTTACTGAAACTGCTGCAAACTCTTAATCCTGGTTAAGAGTTGTAAATCAGATTTTGTTTTGTGGCTTAGTACTGCAGTTTTAATTTCAGAATATTCCTTATACAGTATATACCCAGTGCCCTGCGTAATGGGACAGCGAAGATCCCAACATTTGGATTTTAATTCTTATGAGGTTCAAGTAGAGATTCTCAGCTTTTATTTATTTGTTTTATTTGATTGTATTTTATTTATTTATTTTGTGTACATATGGGACTTGAAAGTGATGGGACAGATCAAATGTCCAAATAGCTCACGTTTAGTATTTGGTTGACAATCTTTTGCATGCAATAACTGCCTGAAGTCTGGGACCCATTGACCCCACCAGATGCTGGGCATCTTCTCTAGTGATTCTCTGCCAGGCCTGTACTGCATCTTCAGTTGTTTGTTCTGAGGACGTTTGCCTTAAGTCTCCTCTTCTGCAAACAAAATGCATGTTCAATAGGATTTCATTCTGGAGATTGATTTGGCCTGTCAACAACTTTCCACTTTTTGGCCCTAAAATCCATAGTTGCTATGGGAGTATGTTTTGGATCATTGTCCTGCTGTATGATGAAGCGAATGCGTTTGGAGGCATTTGGTCGTACTTGGGCTGACAAAACGTTTCTGTACACTTCGGAATTCATCCTACTGCTGCCATTAGCAATTACATCATCTGTGAAGTAAGTGAGCCAGTTCCAGTGGAAGCCATACATGCCTTAGCCATAACACCCCCTCCACTATATTTCACAGAGATGGTATGCTGTGGATATTGGACAGATCCTTTTTTTGTCACACTTTACTCCTGCCATCACTCTGGTACATGTTCATCTTTGTCTCATCTGTCCACAAGACATTGAACCATCATGTTTTGCTCCTAATTAATGATCTGCACCTTGCAGTGTAGCCTCTGTCGTTCTGCTGAAGTCTTTGGTGGATGGTAGTCTCTGACACATTCACACCTCCCACCTGGAGTGTTGCTGATCTTTGGACAGTTGTTTTGGGGTTTTTGTAATCATGGTGAACATTCTTCGTCATCCACTGTATAAGTTTCCCTTGGTCTACCAGACCGTTTGCGATTTCTGAGCTCAATAGTGCTTTCTTTCATTTTAATGACGTTACAAACTGTTGATTTTGGTAGGTTTAAGGTTTGGCTAACTTTATGATATTTCAGCCTCATAATGGCTTTCCTGACTTTCATTGGTGTCTCTTTGGTCCTCATGTTGACAGACACTAGATATTGAAAGCTTATGATGCGCAAATAATGTGACGGGAACTATGCATAAAACGTTTACACACACACCATCTAATAATCTCATAGTAATAGTTTGACTTCAAATCCAAAACATTCAGTGGAGAGCAGGGTATATATACATATTATTTTTTTCAAATGCAAATTCAGCAAAGCTTAAAATGCACACAGGGTCCTGAAAGACTTCTGCTTCCCTGCTAATGGAAGAGGAATGATCAAAAGAACGGGGGACTAGGGGTGTTTTGGCTCTGAGCTGTCACTGTATATCAGCACAAATCCTCTTCCTCCACTGAATCACTTCTCTGTGTGCCAGTAGTGCCAGACCCCCTGCCACACACACACAAAGCTGCCTCTTTCTTACAACATTGCGGGGGGGCAGAATGACTGGGCACCCACCCAGCCGGAAGAGAACCAGTGCCTGCAGAGAACTCACAATGCCACTTGCAATCCATGCCAAAAACAGTTATGCATATTCATTGTTTTGGCCCTAAAGCTGGTCTGTGACAGACCCTGAACATGCCAGATAGAAGTTCTTGCCCTGTAATTGATTCACAACAGCAAACACAATTTTGCTAGATAAAAAAACAACTTTTTATTTTTCAGTATGACAATAAACAAAGCCAAAAAAGTTAATACATCTTTCTGCTGGTCCTTCAGTAACAAATGAGAACACCAAACAGACAAATAAAGTTAACAATAGTTATTTTTTCATTAGTCTTCCAGAGGCCTATGTATGATGTCATAGGTCAGTAGAGATTAGCTGGTGAGCATTTGGTAGAGGCTTGGCCGTACACATCCAGAGGGCCCGGACAGAACCTAGGCTAGACCGGCATCAGTTACACAATCCGACCTTTACGCAACTCTCCTCACCCCTCCCCTCCGCTCACTTCCATCACCACCCCAGGCCCCAGCTCCGATTTTCCAAAGTGCCCAAGTCGGGTGCAAACAAGAGGCTCTCTGTTCCCTCTGCAACACAAGGTCAGATTTCACTGGGCAGATAACAAGCTGGACCTGAGAGCATGGTGACATCATTGACTAGCTCAGCATTACCTCAAAAGAGCTGTGCAATAATTGGCTGCTTTAACAATTCATAGGTGTTCCCTTGGCAGAGGAGCATGTGAAGTAATAATTAATCATTCTGGGTAGAGCCTGGATGAACTTTATCATCCCAGGGCCCAGTACAGTATTTCTGTACTGTATCAGATTGATCCAGATCGTTTGTCTCTATCCAGGATCAGGTCGAGTTGGCTGATTTCCCCTCTAACTCAAAATCAGCCAGATAGATCTGATCCTGGATAGCAAAAAAGAATATGGATCAATCTGATCCAGATCTTAAATGTTTTGAAATACTGACTGCAGTGTGTCAGTGCAACCAATTAAGTCAGAATATATGCCAACTATCAATCTTTGTTACAGTAAAAGGCTAATTCAAGTACTGTTCATGATCCATTTATAATTCTAAACAAAAGTACAGGATTACTTACAAATGAAGTTATAGAATTGAATCCCCCCCCCCCATATCACCCCCATTCCAATAGTAAAATTCTTACCAATGATCAACATCAGCATCCTCAAACTGCCCCGAGACCCCAACCACAACAGGCTTTGCTTCTGCCCTCTCACCTGGAGGTGGAAAGGGAGGAGGGTTGGAGTCAGAGCATGGCCAGTTGACTAAAACAACTAGGTTGAACTCAAGAGTAAGGCTATCTGCACACTTGAGATATTTCAGGAACAGAATGAATAACAACAATATATGTGAAGAACAACTCCATGCAACACCTCTCGTTTAGCTAGATGTGTACTCTAACGGAGGTTAATGTTAGCTTTAAGAATCAAGTGGTGATTTCGCAAGACATTGTTTTCCTTTCCAAGGTTGGTCACAGGCAAATACACAACAGTATCACTTGCACTCGGCAGCATTCACCTATAGATAGGGACACACTGTAAGGAAATCTCAGCCATGATCCATCTATCGCCGCAGTCACACGAGATCATAAACCTATATGTTACAGGACATCCACTATAGCATATACCCACTACACCCACCCCTGCCCAAAATGGAATGGAATCTAGGGAGGGGGCAACACTGGCACATAGGTGTCAACATTTCTGACAATGATCTGTGGCCACATGGTTGCGAGTTCTATGTCTGCTTCACTTGAGCCGTCTACTTCACTTGAGCCATCTGCTGGTGGTGTGCCACTCAATCTGACACACAGCTGACCTACTCAGAGCACACTGGGATTATCTCCCTCCAGTAACAAGATTTGTAATTATCAAGCTTACCACTCGCAGGCAAGACCACGCTTGCCAAACACACCCTTCTCCACCTCCACAGCCCTCTCACAATGCGTCACCACAATGATGTCCACGCCTGGAACGTATTGTTAACTAGTAAAGTGCATGATGGTCTATATACTCCAAAGCTTTTCATGCGTGTACCTGTACCATTGCATCCTGTGGGGGGTTCCGTAGCCCTGACCCTGACCGTGTTCTGATGTTGCAGGGACGCAGACACCGCCAGCATGCCTTCCAGTCTCTCCAGGGTGGCTTGGCCCTCCAGGGTCAGTTGGGACAGCCCCTCCTCAAAGGAGTAAAATGTGGGCAGGTCTATCTGACCCTGTTCTGTGGAGCCGGGGTTAAGTAACATTGAGGATGATGAGCGTGGACCGAATGTCAAGAGAACGTAAAGGGAGGGTGGTGTGCAAACTCACCAGCCTCCTCAACGTCGTACTCGTCCCCTTCAAAGTCAGAATCAGAGTCGTCCGGGTCAGGGTGCAGCGCCTGGCACTCAGACATGGCTGAGAACATGGACTCCACTGGGGGTGGAACGAACACACACACACACACAGACACTTAAGGGAGGTCTGGTAAAGTGTTTGTCTGAGCAACTGATAAGGATTTCTTAAAATGTTCAAATGTACTTTTTTCAGGACCTAAACATTGTTCAGACTCAGATCTTGTAATGGAAGTACAGGTCATGTTTGAAACCACTCACAGGAAGCCTTGTCACTGGGCACGAAGCGGATCTCTGTCACAGGACTTATGGAATCCTCATCGCTACCCTCTTCATCCTCTTCCTCCACATCATTGTTATCTGACACACACACACACACAAAACAAAAGTAAAAGAGTAGCCTACCACAACCAGGAACCCAGAATTCGTTTTCCATATATAGCCTAATAATCCTGTGTTACACTATGCGTGTAAGTGTGAAGCTATGCAACTCGTATGGAACTAACATGTCTATACCTATCAAACATAAGCTGCTAGGTCAAAGCATGAAGCAAAAACTTTTGTTTAGTGTCTGCAGCAACTCATCCCGAGCGGTTGCGTAAACAATTGTCCAGAGCATCGGAAGTCCTAATCCACGCTACCGTGACTGGCAGCGCGCCCATCCGCATTACGACAATGCGCCTCTCGCCGGTAAAAAGGGCCATTCAGCAGCGAATGAGGATGTGGACAAAACACCACAATTGTGGGTTAGCCTACTTTATGGATAGACCTACATTTATTTTGGGCTTTGGATACCCGAGCAGAAAACACTTCCTTGCCTTTGACACACTACAATCAACTTTCTTTCTTTTTTTAATGTTTCTTTACATTCGCTTCAACATGTTTTAGTTTAGTTTTGTTGTTGTTTTAGAATATGTTCCCATGTTTTCAATAACTATTCGAAAAATAATACTTACAGACAGTATCTCTATGTGTGAAAACTGACCTTTGAGTTTGGGGTTGATCATTACGTACAGGTGCTCTTTCGGATACGTCGCGAGGTCGCGTGAGATGGCGTGCAGGCTGATTGACGGATACTCGAGGGAAAATCCCATTCCAGATCCATCGAACCACAATACACGTCTGGTGGAAGAGTGTGACAGTGTCAATTAATATAGCCTATTTTACGCACCTGAGAAAACACACACTCTCCAGGTATAAAACTGCACAAAAAAACTCACGTTTCTGCAACGTAAAGAGTTCCTTGTCCAAGTCCTTGGCCGTTCCAAACAGCGGTAATTTCAGTTTGTTCATGGCGTATGCCTTCGCTTGGAGGAGATACATTTGTCAGCAACACCATCGCCCAGGTTCCTGATCAACCCGAAGGTTGAAATTGCCTTTGATGTAGTGTAGACTGTTTCACTCTAGCAGTCAGACTGCTGTTACCTCCCCTGACTTGTACCACGTTGCTCCTCTTAACAGATTGTGGATTTGGTGGAGGGGCGGAGTAACGTTTTATCTCCTCTGAGTATTGTAATTCATATTGCAGAGATCACGTCCCTTCAGAAAGCCGGCAATTCGACACATTTAATTGTATTTTTGTCCAAGAAACTGAAAACATGAGGACCACGTCAGGTTTACAACCATTTTATTATGACAAATGTACAAGATCGGATTCATATGAAAGAAATTACAGTAAAGTTAACAAAAAGTGTTAAAGAGGGACAGACAAACACAGAGGACCAATCTATGAGCGTTATGTTCACACTTGACCTAGTGGTCACTCCTCTATGTCTGACCAGGTAGTGGACATCTCTGACAAACACTTGAATCATTGGCACCAACTCCCCCCTCCCCCCCCAAAAAAGTGGCACTGCTCTTCCCACCCCTGTATTTCTCCCTTTATAATATTTTGCTCCAACAAATGTATTTCAAATGCAGTACTAGCTATGTCAGACTCAAGAAATACAGAAGATAAACTTCATCTTCAGGAGGAAGATATGGGACATACAGACATTTTTATTTTTACATCCCAAAATGACAGTAAACATTTGCATCAGATTGGAACTGCCATGTGAGGCATTAGGGCATATTCTGTCAAACTAATCAAATTCAACCGTGTTACTTGCCGGGTAGCACAGAAATGGTTTTTGCCTTGGAAATCAGCTTTTACAGTTGAGAGTATCAAACACATTATATGACAGACAAACATAGCAGAGCGTTACCATTGATGATGAACATGCCAACATTATTTTACAGACAATACAAACAGGCTTCATTTCTTCTTCTTCATCATCATCAAATGCATTTGTCTTGTATTTTCCCATGATAACAGGCCACCTTTGCTTGTGCTCAGCCTTTCTTCTTTTCTTGGCATACAGTGCATGCCAAGTATGGGTTGGTTCATGCTTCCTTGTGTAGTAGCAGGTCATGAGGAACACCTCTGAGCAAAGGATGAAGAGTAGATCTGGGTTTTGAACCTCACTAATCCTTTGGCAACAACTCATCTGCACATAACAAAATGTCATCCAAACAAACATGCCAGTTCTCCGATTTCATTACAAAAACAGTTGTGCCAATATCACAACCTTCTACAAAAAGAAAACAAATATAAACAGATGCAATCGTAAAGAATTGCAAGATATATTTTTCCATTATAAAAAAAAAATGCCTCTAAATATATATTACAGCAAAAACTACAGATATACACACACTGATAACATCAGAGGTCAATTTAGTTCCTATTGTTTGTTTTGTAATTTCTCCAAGCAACTTGCATTCTGGTATATCATTCCAAAACCAAAAGTTATTCCAGCATGCCATTAATCCATAATCTGAGGCTTGAAGTCAGTCAGTGACCCAACCTCACAATGGAACCCCTTAAACCACAATGAGCTCCAAATGAGAACAAATAAAGGATAAGTTATCTGAGATAGGAGAGATTTATTTATTCTCCATATTACGCGTTATGATGAGGGGGACTAAGTGAGCGTAGTGTTCTCTACAATCAATACGTCACACTTGTGGCAGAGGGTAATGAGCAGATCAGGAAAACAGAATTACAAAATAATAGTCTTTTGGTGAAAACAGACATGTTAGGAGCACTGCGTACCTCTACTTCCCAGGTTTTAAACCTACACAGAGTATTAATCGGAGGGGATATAAGAAACAATATGCCACTTGAAGATTCGCTAGGAGGGAGAACAATAGAAAACAAGGGTTTGATATAAAAAGATATACATTATCATAAAAAACACTAAAGGTAAAATAATGGTTAAAATACTGATATATTTCAGTCTCAAGATTGAGAGGGACAGAGAAAGTTGGCAGATTGTTCTATTCTAAGTACTTTCTGTGTTATTTCACCTAACAAATCTCTTTGAATATTAGCATAATGAGTCTAAAACATGGGCATTTAATCCACTGATAGTGTTGGCAGCACACACATTAAAAAAGAATAGTTATATATGTATACAGTATACAAAAACTAAATCAAGTCTCTAGAAACAGGCGCATGCTCACCCATTAGAGGTGAGGAGAGGGGTTGGTCTTATGTAGTTGGTCATATATACGTACACTCTATCCCTCATTCCAATGAATGTCTTGTAAATATGGTTGTTGATTATTACATTGACAAGATGACACCTGTAATTTGGCATGAAGCACTGAGCTGCCTTTGTTGATAGTGTTTGTATCACTAATCAAACAGTCAAAATACCACTTTAGGGAACATTAACATTTAAAAACATAATATACATGACAACACAACATTTAAATACTTTAGGTCAAAACAACTGAGCACATATGAGAAACATTCCATCTGAAATGGTATGAGGTAGCCTGGCTATAGATATGTATCTGCTTTAGCCAACTTCTGACTAGACAAGAGAAGTTGGACAAGCACACACAGATCTGGGACAGGGCTAGCTATTATGGTAGTTATGTTTGAAGCATAATATGGGATGGATGGCAAACCCAATCTTCTGATGAAAATTTAACTTTTTAGAATTCCAATTATGATTCTGTGTTCAGTTCTCATGGTACTTCTGATCAAATGCCAGGAAATTATGTAAAAACAAGGTGGCAAACCTGTAAAAACATTTAGCTCATCAAACAACTGATTATGATAGACTAAAGCATCACAAATCAATACATAATCTGATCAATGCAGTTTTACATAAGAAATTCAAATATCAAAGAGTTTAAGAGCAAATAGTGGAAAAAAACGGATTTGTTTCCAGTAATTGATCCATAAAACAACATTGAAATGGAATGTATTTTGACCAAAAGTCCTGCCATATTATGTTCGAGAAATCCGAGTGTTATGGTATGCAGACAAACAATGCTCATCTATTTCCTACAAAACAACTAATTCATATCTTTACAATACAATGTCAGATTTCCTCAACGGGAACTCTGAACGAGAAGCCCCTTGGGGAGAATGGACACATGAAGCTGGGCTTTCTGTTGGGGGATGTGGAGACCATGTGGGGGAGTTGAGTACCCTGGGGAATCCTGGAACTTGGTTGTAGAAACAGGTACTGTAGCTTTACTTGTGTATCATGTACGGTCGCCCATCTTACCTGACTGTCTATCTGTTGCTGGCAACTGTGGGTAAGATAATGCAGCATAAAGTAAAGGGATGCGTCACGAAACAGGTTTTGGAGTTGGTGCTCTTAATGACGGTACGGCTCTACTGCACGAGCATGAGGTGTGAGCAAAGAGCATGAACTCTCCAGTTCATACTGATGGGGGCCAGACTGACGGGGGCCAAACTGACGGGGACGATGAACCTCAGGAGGATGGGGAAATACACACACACACACGGATGACAGGAGTGTTGGTGGAGAATGTCGATGGTGGTAAAAACTAAAATAGGACAATAATATAAAAAAAGACAATACTACAAAAAACAACACAGGGCTTGTTTTACAACTGTTCACTATTGCAGACATAGTCCACCAGGTCTGTGACCCCTAGTAAGTCGTCCTCATCATCGTCCTGTGGCGCCATCTCCTGGGAGACCAGACCGTTGGGTGCTATAGCCACAGCCGGGGTGGCGCTGATGTTTTTGGGTCCCAGTTGGGTCATGAGTCCTGGGGCACCCACAGCAAGCCCCTCTAGACCCTTAATGGGATTCTGTCCGTTGGTGGGTGGCAGTTCCACCAGATTGTAGTCCAATGGGCTTGTCCCCTTTCCCAGCACTCCCCCTTCCTCATCTTCCTTTTCAGCCACAACTTTCTTCTCCTTCTCTTCCTCCTTCTCCTTCTCCTTTTCCTTTTCCTCCTCCTCGTCATCGTCATCAGAGTCAATGCGGTTTACACGTTTGCGGACTGGGCGCTCCTCTTCCTCAGATTCGTCCGAGTCACTGTCGTCATCCTCCTCAGAGGCTCTCCGGCGTTTCAGTGAGATGCGTCTGCGGCGCTGCTTAGACTCTTCCTCTGACGAGTCAGCCCTCCTCTTTACCGTCCGTTCTTTCTCCTCATCGTTCGAGTCCTTGGTGGGGCTCGCTGGAAACATTATCACGATAATATTATTAAAATCCATTCATGTAGGAGACATAGCAGAAACACAGTAATATGATTAATATAAGCCATTTAGCTGATGCTTTTATCCATTGACATTTTTGGCATTTAGCAGGCGCCTTATTCCAAAGCGACTTACAACAATTACATTTGACTAAGGAAGTGAATCATCTATCCACTAGTCATAGCAGGAAAAAGTAATCTATGCTCAGGCCAGGGGCCATTAGCAGTCGTCGCGCTAGAAGACCCAAAGTGACTTACATTGCAGTGAGTGCGTACACTTCAGTATACAGTATTTAGTCCCAGCAGGAATCGAACCCCCAAACTAAGTGCAATGCTCTACCAACTGAGCCACAGAGGACAACTATTCACACTCGCATTGCATTTACAAATCATATGCTGCCTGGTCAAATGCCGACAAGATATTGACGAGGCAAATAAGGCGTTTCTAGAGAAGTGGCTGACCAACCTTCACTATCAGAGCTGGCAAAACGGCGCCGTGGTTTGACTTTATCACGGTTGGTGCCAGCTTTGGAGCCCTCCGATTCTGAAGTCTCGCAGTAGTTGACCTGCTTCTTCTGCCTCCTTCGGGACCGACGTCTGCTCATGTCCAAGTCACTGTCACTGTACTCACTGGAACCTTCAGTCGCTGCACACAAACCAACACAGGGTAAGACCTCAGACAGGAGACATCATCACGAGCGTAATTACCTATTTTGACCAATTTACCCAATGCGGACAGTCCAACATACCAATTTCTTCCTCGTCTTCCTCATCTGTTTCTTCCTCTTCATCATCGGAGTACCCTCTAGGTCTGCGTCGCTTTCGTGGCTGTCGGGTGCTTCTTCGACGCTTGGACGGTCTCTTACTCCGGGCGGTTCTGCGTCGTGGACCATCGCCACTGCTGCCGAAATCACTATCTTTGTTGGAGCCAGCCCCGCTCTCTGCATCATTTTCCGATAACACAAATTCGTCCTCAGAGCTGCATGAAAGAGTTGAGGTAAAGAGATGAGAAAACTAAATGTGTCAGACCTTCATAGCCATAATGTCTGTCTCCAGGATGGAACTGGTTCCCCTGTACACTTGGTGAACTGTGAAGCCTCTCTGATATCCCCCACCTGTCACTGATGCGGAACTCGTCCTCACTCTCCTCCTCTTCCATGGTGCTATCACTGTCCAGGTCATTGAGACGCCGGCGCTTCTTTCTACGCTGGCCAGCACTTGGTCGCGGTGGTCCCCCGTTCTCTTTCCCCTCCTCCGCTTGCATGATAACAGACATGTCCTTCCCTCTGTGGCCTGTGATGTTAGCCATGTCTTTTCCTCGACCAGCTCCTGTAGGAGGACACCACACACCACAATTTAACTGGCATCCAGCATTTGACTTTTACAGACCTTCATTAAAGCTAGAGAGGAACACAATTACAAAAGCATTTCAGTGAGCACCCAAGGCTGCAGAGAAAGAAAACACTACTTTTATCAAAGTTTTCCAGGTGGTTTAATATTTAGACTAGTGAAGTGCTACAGTACAACAAAAATAACTTTTAAAAAAAATGATGAGGGGGGGCTTGGTGGCATAGCACACTAAGGCGTCAGCCATGTAATCGCAGGGTCCCCGGTTCGATTCCGGTTCGAGTCTCTATCCCATTAAAGCAGAAATGCCCTAAACATATAATCATTTTATATATATTACTTGAATAAGGGACTGATTATATCATTGCCTCCTACCTCCACCTTCAGCCTCTTTGATGTCCTCCTCAATTGCTTCTTCGATAGCCTCATCAAATTCGTCAAATCTTCAAACACAATTTTCAAACTTATCAGAGGCCATCATATTCACACAACAAATAAGATAGATACAAACATGACAGCTAATTAGTTACAGCCTGTTTTTTGTTGTTGTTTAATCATCAATCAATTGTATTTGTATAGAGCTTTTTACATAGACAAATGTCCCAAAGTGCTTCACAACAAAATAATACCAAACAATAAATACAAACAATATGATCTAACACCAAATGATATTAGCATAATATTATATATATATATATATATATATATATATATATATAATATTCCCACCCAGATAAAACAAAAAGCCCACTCTGTACCTGTAGCTTATGCATTTCTTTGTCCTCGTCGATCTCCGACCCCAGCTCTTGCTTTTCTTCACCTCTTTCTTCTCCTTCTTCACCACCACTTCTTCTTCTTCTTCTTCTTCTTGCTTTTCTTCGTCTAGCTCCACCTTTAAATGAGAGTTGACAAACAGTCAGCTTTACTCTGGACGAAAAAGATTCACATAACTACAATTGGACATAACAGTTATTAGTGAGAGATCAGCTTATAATTGTTATTCTTTTTCAGCAACTGGTTGTGAGTTGTGACAAGTAATGTGATGTCCTACTAACACACCGAATACTAGATGCATTTCCTTTTATGAAAGTATTACCATAGTACAGTATATCCATGCATACTGTATAACCATTAATGCTACTTACTGAGGGATCGATGATGTTCTCAAGACTGATTCCAACATAGACCAAACGCTCTTTCCTGGAGGAAAAATGTTACATGATTTGAGTCTAAACCACATTATCTAAGATAAAACAGTTTTCCCATTATCATAGAGGATGACCTATAATAATCGAAGTGCACTAATATTGTACAAAGATAAATGTCAAAGCAATGTAGGCTCCATAAATGTTTGAGATGGGATTGGTTGATGTGATCGGTTGAACAATAAAACCAGGCAAAATACAATCATTCATGGACTTTCATACGTCATCATGGACTTACATATGTACATCATACATACATTGTGGCCCAGTTTCAACTCCATATCATATAACAATAACCATTAAACTATTTATTATGTAACGAATAAAGCTACTGCATCCTCCTGGTGTCAATCTGAGTACTGTTTGACAAGAAGGGTCATCATCACCTTCGCTCAGCGCGCTCCTTCTTTTTCAGGGCAGCGTCAAGATTCAGGAGCTGCTCTTCCAGCTTGTCACAGAGCAGTTTCTGCGGGAATCACAAGCAGACGATGAGATTAATGACAGGACGCCACACTTGAGTAGGCAGTTGGTTTATACATGCTGAAACATAGTGATTCTTTCACCTTGGGCGTTGAGATGACAGATAGTTTGTTCTGTGGTTGTTACTTACATGTTGACAGGGTGGACAATACCACTCTCCATCTGGGATGATCATGAGAGGGGGTCTCAAGCAGGCTGTGTGGTAGCCGTTGTCACATGAGTCACAGAGCAAGATCTGTGGAGGAGACGGATCAGTAAAGAACGTGGTGAAGATGTTACATACAAAGTATGTCCATGGTTGGGAAGTATGGTTCTACGCTTGTGCAATCTGCTTCAAATCTAAATTCATATAAGTACTGGTCTATGCCAACTACTGAGCCTTTTAATCAACACAAGAGGAAGGTGAATTTAAGTGGAAGATTGAGGTAATGTTTTCAGGACCCACCAGCTCAGGATGGTTGGGGAGGCCACAGTGTTTGCAGGGGTCATCGTTTGGAGGGAGGTCATCAGAAGAGGTTGAGGAGTCAGAGCTACGCCTCTCTCTGTTCCTGTTTCTCCTCCTGTTTTTGCCCCTTTCAACCTTGAAATCTTCATCACTGTCATCCTCCTCGCTCTCGTCTTCGCTTGACTCGTCGTCATCATCATCATCTTCCCCGGAGCCCTTCTTTTTGCGCGATCGGGTTCGAGTATTTGACCACCTGGTCCTCCTCCGCCGTTTCCCCTGGAGAAAAAAAATCTGAAGTCATGAAAACACATTGGAAGACTTCTCAGGTTTAATGATGATGTTAATAATTGGGTCAGGCAATCAAGCATACACATAGTACTAATATTGTTCCTTCATAATTCACCTGTCTAATATACCATTTTAAATATATGCATCTGCTGAGGAAGCATACCTTAGATTTAGGCTGTCCTTCTTGATCAACCTTCTTTTCTCTAGGTTTCTTCTGAACAGCTTTCTCTTCTTCTTCCTCCTCCTCCTCATTCTCCTCCCGTTCACCCTTCTCCACAGGGGGTGTTGCCTGCTTCTTCTCAATCCTCCTATCGTGGAACTCCACCCCCTTAGAGGTTGGCCTGCAGATCCTGGGTGACCTTCTCAGGGATCTCCCTTCTCCTGTATCAGACTCTGAGTCCCCCCTCCTCTCCTCCCTTCGGAGATCTGACTTTCTTCTGTGTGTTGGGATCCGAATTTTAAGGCGGATACCCTCCTCCTGAATCTCTGATGAGACTTCACCACCTCCAGCAGCTTCAGTCCCTGTTGTTTCAGCGTCCCGCTTTTCCCTCTCATCATTAGGCTTGTCTTCCGCAGACCCTTGACTAACTTTTGCATCATCACCTTTCTCAGCCTGCTTGTACTCCTTCGCATCCTCCATTTTCTCGATTGTAGTATCACCTTTGATTTCTTTGTCTTTCTCCCCGTCAGTCTCAGTGGGTAGATGGTTTGTGTGTTCTAGCTTCTCCTTGCTGGTATTCTGTTTCTCTTTATCAGGTTCACTCTCAGACTTCTCCCCACCTTTAACAACCTTTGTGGATTCTTGATCAGCTGCCTGGGTCTTGATGCTCTTATCTGTGGACTTTTCCAAACTTGTTTCCATAGGCTCTTCTTGGTCTCCTTTCCCATTTTTGGGAGAGGGCAATTGCTTAGCATCATCATTGATAGCCAATTTCACCACTTCTTTTGTATCATTTGATTTTGTGTCAGATGGTTTCTTGGTTTCTTTAGTGGTGTCTGATTTCTCTCCTTTAGGGCAGAAGGATTTCTCCATCTGTTTAGTGACAGTCTCTGTGTCTTTAGCGGTGGCCAATTTCTTTACTTTTTTGGATTCATCCAGTTGTGGGTGGGTCAGTTTCTCAGTGACCGCTACCTTCTCCACATCTTTGGGAACAGACTTCTTCTCATTCATCTCAGCAACAGCTGTTTTTTCTGTGTCCTTACAGCTAACAGATTTCTCTGAATCTTTCTCAAGAACCGTTTTTTCCTTCTCTTCAGTGATTACCTTTGTGCCTGCAGCAGTTACGGCAGGCTTCTCCTTAATAATAGATGACACCATAGTGTCTTCAGGGCCGCCACATTTCTCTATGAGTTTTGATGCCCCTTTTTTCTCCATCTTCTTAATGACAGACGATTTATCAGTCTCTTTAGTGCTATCCAGTTTCTCTGTGTCTTTATTGGAGGATGGTTTATCTGCCTTTTTAATGACTGATGATGTTTTGGTCTCTTGAAGGTTGCCCAGGTTCTCTGAGTCGTTCTTCTGTTCTGGTACCTCTGTCTTTTTAATGACCAATGTATCTGTCTTTTTAATGACCAATGTATCTGTCTTTTTAATGACCAATGTATCTGTCTTTTTAGGACCATCAACATTCTCTGTACCCACTTTGTTAGATGAAGGTTTCTCTGTCTTTTTAGGACCATCAACATTCTCTGTACCCACTTTGTTAGATGAAGGTTTCTCTGTCTTTTTAACGATCACTGGCGACTCTGTGAGTTTGTCATCTGGTTTCTCGGTAATGGGGTTAAGTCTCCCTGTTTCTTTAGTGATGACTGTTATTTCTGTGTTTTTTGAGTCAGACTGCTTTTCTGTCACTTTTGTGATGGCAGGTTTCTCCATCTCTTTCGCCACTGATGTATCAGTGTCTTTAGGGACAACTATTGTTTTTGTTTCTTCAGGAGCATCTAACTTTACCTCTTTAGACACAACTGGTGAATCTGTTCCTTGAACTCCATCAAGTTTCTGTGAGTTATCAGGTGAGGCTATTTTACATGTTTCTTTTGATGTGAATGTATTGTCATCTACAGGAGCCACTGTAACATTAATGTCTTTAGACACACTACACTTATCTTCCTCTTTCCGATCAGTCGACTTGTCAGATGGGCTTGCTGCTTCCTTACATAAAGGTAATGCTTCAGCCATTAAAGTGGCGGGAGCTTTAGCCACTTTGAGAGCCGTTGTTTTTACTTCTTCAGGAATGTCAGTGCTTTCCTTTTCTGCCTTCATGGCTGGAATATTTTTCTGTGGGGTAATTTCATCAGGCATGGTCACCTCCTTGGACTCCTCAGTATTGCTTGCCACCTTTTTTTCCTCATCAATGTCTTTAATTACCTTTTTGTCCAGAGGTAGGTTTGTTGTCTCCTTTGCTACAACTTCAACTGCTATACTTCCTTCCCCTGCAATAGCCTTTGTTTGCTGCTCTTTTCCACCAGCTGAATCTCCCTGAGCTCCCATCTCTTTCTGGGATTCTCTCAACCCATTGTTGAATGTTGTTTCTGTGGCAGGTTGGGTGTCACCGTTAACATGATCACTTTTAGGCTCCTTCACCACCCCCACTGAGGCAACAGGGACCTCTTTATTAATCTCCTCAACTTTAGGGGCTTCTTTGACTGGAGCAACAGATGGATTTCGCACAATAATGCTGCTGCTACCACTAGTGTTATCAAAGTCCTCACTTAGTTTCATTTCCCTCTTTTTCAGAGGGATTTTGGCCTGCTGGTCATTCTTCATGGCCCTTTGGAGTTCCTCTGCAGTCTTCCTCCTGGCCTCCTCAGCTTGTTCCGTCAGCAGTGCTCCACATTGTTTCTCTGTGGAATGCTCTGTAGCACTTGTGGCTGTCGCCTCCTTGGATTCTGACACTTCCATGGGCTCTTCCTTGATGTTCTGCTTGTTTATGGTGACCTTGTCATCCACCATTGGCATCTCTGATTGTATTGTTGATGCTGAATCAGTTTGGTTGTCTTTAATGCCATTTGATGGTGATTTGGCATCCAAAACGTTTAGTTTTGAATCCTCTTTTTGGGCAGCTTCCTCCTTGCTCTCCAACTCTGCCGAGACTGAGCAAACCGTATCCTTAGAGGGTTTGTTGTGTTCATCTTCTGAGGTATCCTCCTCCTTTTTGACTCCTCCTAAAGGATAATTGTATAAATAAGGATAGCAGGTAGATCACAGAACATTTTGTACTTTTGGCAAAATGTCAATGAATTCAAAGTAAGTGATGGATCTTGTGCATTAACAATAGAACATTTATGTCCAAACTACAAACAACAAATGATCTAGCGGGTTTATGTACTCTTGATCTACCACGTTACCTTCTTCTCCCTTCTTGTTCTCCCCATCTTCAGGGCTTGGGCCCTCCTCTTGATCCTTCTTTGTCAACAGCGCAGGGTCAATTTGGGTCTTCAACAGTGCCACAATTTCAGCTAAGTCATTTCTTTCCCTGCATAGAGATGGATGATTATAAACGTTCTCTTTCCAGGTATGAAGTAAATTATTAGCTTTTCAATGGTGAACTATTGTGACAAAACCACATTTACATAAAAATACTGTAACAATAAGTAATTATGGATCCATCTGGAATGCAAACTTGACATTTTGGCTTTGAAACACGACATCACAGCTTCAATCTCCGGTCCTACATCCTTGTGAAGGTTTTACAGTACCTGACTATGCACTTCCAAGACGACCCATCCAGATCATCCTGCTCCTCCACATAGAGCCTCACGTTGTTGTCCTGGTCCAGTTGAAACCAGTACATCAGGCCATCCTTGTCCTTGCCAATGGGCTGTAGCCGCATCTTATCCGGATCCTCCTCATTGATTGCAGTCTTGAATTTGACATTGTCATCAAACTGGCACTCACACAAGTACTGGAGACAGAGAATTGTTTTAGTAAAAAAATAATTCACCTCTAGAATAAGACAAGAGGTATTAATGACAAAGATTCCACTCACTTTGAGAATTCCAGTCTTACACTCCACTGTCAACTCCTTGTATCCCTTCTTCTCAAGCTCCCATGCCCAGGTATTGTTAAACTCCTGGCACACCTGTGAAGAGACATTCCATCAACCATTGTTGGATCTGTTAAAAACAGGATGTATGTCTTTTTGTCTGTTTGTCTGCAACCAATAAGATCTGTTTACCTTCACAAGATATTTCTCCCATCTGTCTGCTGACACAGATTTGCCAATCTTTCTTAGCAACTTCACATGAAGGTCCACCAACAGCTTTGGAACTGAGAGGGAAGCAGGGTAATGACATCAGTCAAAAACATTTCTCAACCACACAAATTCAGCACAGATAATGTGTATTACAGATAAGTGTCTTATTAAGGAGTGTGAGACCTCTGGTAGGAAATTGCAAACAATGTTGGGCTCCCAAGGACAAGCATTCCCTGGTCATAAATATTTTCAGAAACAGACCATGGAAGAACATACCCCCTGAAACCCTAGTCTTAAATGTACAGACTGGAGCATTTGAGCACATTTGTTGTTAATAGAAATGAACCAGGATCACTAATAATATTTTTCGGTATGACTTAAAACGAGCTATCAATGGTCAATGTAATTATTATATACACTACTTGCAGACTTGAATAGGGAAAAGTGTATATTCTATTCAGACATGCAATCAAACTGCTGTGATCAATACTTTGATGTGTAGAATAGAAGGGGGCGGAAGACGATAATTTTGCCAAACGCAAGAACTCACGCACAAATCATAACAATGCAGTCGGACATTTCAGTTGAACAATGAGAAAAATTACATCGTTTTAAGAGCATAGATTGAAATGGTACTTAGTGTATTGACTAATCATGACGCATGTGTAACACCGAGGTAATACCATCAAATTCCGCCAAAATACTTTGAATGAAACAGGGTAAAGTCTTTGCGTAATTACAGGGGACTCCATTCAGCAGGAAGCCCTGGAGATGTGCGTGCGCATGCGCAGTTTTGAGAGAGCGCACCACTATATGCCAAAATATTACTTAACTGTAAATATAGTGGGAAATATCATCCATATCGTATTATAATACTACCAACGAAAAAGTAAGCACAATTACTAACAAATTCGAAAACAACCCATCATCGCGAACAGTTCTAGACCCTACGCACAACATCTCTTCTATGTGTGATGAAGTGCAATTTAGTCCATGGCAGATAAAGGCTGGCTGGAAAATAAATGTTAACATTTAAAGCCCCAAATTGAGCGGAGACCCTCTATTACTCGGTTAGTTCCAGGTTTAACTGTACGAAACGATGCATTTGCTTCATCCCAGGTCTTAATAACGCATCTGAGACTGCAACAAATGCATATAAAACGTATAACGATGTTTGCAAAACACACAATAACACAACAACTAGCACCAACGACAGCTCACTAATGCAATGGTGTGGAGTCGCTCCTCCCCACAGCTTGCGCTTTTCAAACTGTACCTGCGGATGTATCCAGGAGATATCGCTCCAACTGTGAGAATGTAAGCTCCGGTAGATCCAGCAACGCTCCGTACCGCTCTAGAAAAGAACATATCACGGCGTAGCTGGGGCATGAACCGGGGGAAGAACCCGCCGCGGCCGCCGGAGCAGCCATCTTTTCCAACGGAGGAGCAGGAGACTGTAAGCGGAGCTCGGAGGACCAATGACTGCCCACAATTCAACGCGTCAAAGAAAGTAGTGGCCCAGAGGTCTTTGCGGTAAAAAGTCAATTTACACCAACGTAAACAAACGAATATGAGCGAAGAATGAGATCACTCGGTTATAATGTTATGATCTGAGAGTGTTTCTACTTTAATTCCGGGAGTTAGTTATTTTGTCCGATTCAACCAATGAGAAAAACAGCTGCTGGAATACAGCTGCCATTTTGTTGCGTTTTGGAGGATTGGCCAGTACGTACTTTGATATAACAATGTAGCTTGGTGCAATTTATTGGACAGGCCCATTGTTTGCTGCTCAATACAACTATACAACTTGAAACACACCTAAACAATCGTCTCTTTTATATCTTATTTTAATCCCATAATTGTCAATAGGTGAGGTTTAACCTCACATGTGCAAATAGAATACAAAAAAAATGAATTATGCTGTATAGTTAACCATAATAATGGCATACATTCATTGCAGATAGTAATTTCTGAAGCCTTTTCCAGCCTAGTTCCCAAAATTAATAATGAACAGATTTTTTTCTAATGTAAATGATGTATATTGATGCAGGTTGGCAGCTCTATGATACATAACCAAAGGTTCCCATTTCAACAGACTAAACATGGTCTTAATCTTAACTATGTATTCAGCTTCTCATGATGAAGACGTAGGCTGTTAATCACTTGTTTAGTAAGTTTGATGGGTAAATGTGACATGGCATGGGTATCAATAATAGCTCAAGACAATGGTTTCCACAGATTCTAAGGCTGAAGGGCCCACTAAAAAAACTGCTATGAAACTTGACAGACTGGTCAAAACAAAGCTGCTTTCTATTTTCTCCAAACTTTTATTTCTTCCGTTCTCTATTTACACACTTCAAATGTCCAGGTGATTCATGACGACCTGTAAGAGAAACATTACATGATCATGAGCCTTCAGAAGTTGTCCTACATTTAAACCCTTGTAACACAGTTAAAATACATACACGTAACACACGAACCGCTGCCTTACACTGAAAGTAAGTGAAGTTGCTTCGAGAGACCCTCCTAATTATGCCGTGGGGACAGGTGTTGCTGGTGCGACAGCAGGAGCTTCTGGCTTCGCCCCCTTCTGCTCAGATATGGGAGTAGAGGGGATCTGCTCGTCTTTGGGCGCCACGATGCTCACATGGTCGGGGAGAGGCTTCTTGGGGCCAATCTTCCCACTGGGATCCCAGGGAAGCATGATCTTAACCTTGATCCCCAGCACACCTTAGGACAGGAAAGAATCTGTTACCTTTTAACATTGTCATTTTGGATTTAGGATTTATTTTCCTGATGTCAGCACATCTTACTCATTATCTGGCCAAACACTAGTCCCTCACAGTGACTTTACCCTGTCAAACACTAGTCCCTCACGGAGACTTTACCCTGTCAAACACTAGTCCCTCACAGCGACTTTACCCTGTCAAACACTAGTCCCTCACGGAGACTTTACCCTGTCAAACACTAGTCCCTCACAGTGACTTTACCCTGTCAAACACTAGTCCCTTACAGTGACTTTACCCTGTCAAACACTAGTCCCTCACAGTGACTTTACCCTGTCAAACACTAGTCCCTCACAGTGACTTTACCCTGTCAAACACTAGTCCCTCACAGTGACTTTAACCTTGTTAAACACTAGTCCCTCACAGTGACTTTACCTTGTCAAACACTAGTCCCTCACAGTGACTTTACCCTGTTAAACACTAGTCCCTCACAGTGACTTTACCTTGTCAAACACTAGTCCCTCACAGTGACTTTACCCTGTCAAACACTAGTCCCTCACAGTGACTTTACCCTGTCGGAGCAGCACATGTCGGACGGCTGTATCAACGTAGTAGTTAACGGGGTCTCCGCTGTGGATCATGAGGCCATCCACAAACTTCATGGACTTGGCCCTCTGACCCCTGAGCTTCCCAGAGACCACCACCTCACAGCCCTTAGACCCACTCTCCATGATGAAGCGCAGGACACCATAACAGGCTCTACAATATAAAAACAAGCATAGTTGGCATCTATAAACTCAAGCCCCATCAGATATGCACTTTTTAATTATTTTTTTAAATAGCAAAAAAATAAAATAAACAATGACAGTAGTAGTGCATAAGGTTGTAGTGTGAGTAGCAGAAGTAATGACTGAAACTGTAGAAACTGTTTCGGAGCCATAAGAAGATTGGTGTTGTAGAAATGTCCACTCCCTTTTAAATCAATGTGGGAAAGTGTACAAGAGGGTACTTCAGGAGAAGGGAGGAGAAATGGGACCCAGCATTTGTCACCTTTTATACCAAGTATTGTGCAATATTGACTTTCACAGTGAGATGGCGCTCTAACACTGGGATTCTCCAACTAACACATTATACCAGCCACAGGACGTGTGTAGGCCTGTAACAATTATGAAATAATTGTCTAATGGCAATTATTTGACGTGATGACGCATTTTTGTATTTTTTATGTTTCATTTCATATTCTTGGTCCTACTTTTGTTTGCATCCATCAAACACGTTTCCAATGGCTGCATGTGCTCTGTAGCGAGACAGAACAGTAGCTATTCTATCAGAGGACACCCCGCGTGCATTGATTTACAGTTGATCCTACATCGAGTTGGCTTTCGAGCGCCACACCGGATTCGGCAAACAGACAGTAGCCTACATGGTAGAGAGATGGAGCTTGTTGCAAAACGTAACACGACTGCACCGTTATGGGATCATAAAACACCACCTCAAAAGTCACCATCCCACCCAATTGGCAGTCATAAACACAAATCGATCAGTGCCGCTGCAGTGGCTGGTCCCTCCCGGCAACTGGGTCTTGCTGAGTCGTTAAGCCGACGGACGAAATATAAACAAGACAGTTCCAAATGGTGCATGCTCACAGTTAAAGTGACGTGTTACATCGCAAAAGAGATACGGCCATTCAATACAGTGGATAAGCCAGCATTTAAGGACATGTTGTACTCTTTTGATGGGCAATACGAGTTGCCTAGCAAAACTTGCATCTCCAAAACGGCAATTCCAAATTTGTATGAGAAAGTGAAGGTTGACATTCTTAATGTCATTCAACTCTGCTACAACTGACATGTGGTCAAGCTCAAACATGACTCCCTATGAGTCTGACCTCCACTACAGCCAACATGACTCCCTATGAGTCTGACCTCCACTACAGCCACTGACTGCAGACTAGGTGCTTAGAAACTGCCACATGTCATATGTACCTGAGAATCATACTGCTGATACACTTGCAGAGGCCCTTGAGTGAAACAATTAAATGGTAAATGGACTGACTTAGCACGTTATTCCAAAGAGCTATTCAATGGCCTCTCATTTTCACTACTACTACAGGAAAACAGGTTAAAATAAAAGGAAAAATAACCTGCTCAACTACTCATGTTATTTACATGCTCAAGTGTCCCTGTGGAAAAGCTTATGTCGGAAAAACTACACGGGCCTTAAAGACCCGCATTGCGGAACACAGGAGCACTATTCGTAATGGGGACGAGAAAAGTCCAGTAGCGGTACACTTTAAACAGGAAAAGCACAATGTCTCATCTTTAAGATATGTAGGAATTGAAAAAGTGCATTACCCCAGACGGGGAGGTGACATAGATAATCTTCTCCTAAAAAGAGAAGTGTGGTGGATTGACTACTTGAAAACAATGGCACCTGTAGGCTTAAATGAAGACTTCGATATCAGGCCCTTTTTGTAAAACAGAGGGTCTATGAGTATAGCCTGTCTATGAAAATTTGAGTATAGCCTGTCTATGAAAATGTGTTTGTGTTTTTGGCGATGTAGTCAACATGAAGTTTGAAATCAAATTTGAATATAGCCTGTCTTTGAAAATGGGTTTGTGTTTTTGGTGATGTAGTCAACATGAAGGTCGAAATCAAGTTAGGATCTGATTTCCTTGGAGAGGTGTATTTTCTAAATGTTGTATGTTTATATAAAAAAGAAAAAGAAGAAAAAAAACAATACTATGTAATCATGTAACTTTTTGTGAATCTTGTTCTAAATCATGTCTACACTGATACGTGCTCCAACACACCAGGTGGGGCTAATGATTGTCAATGTCACATTTGTATAAAAAAGACATTGTTTTCTGTTTCCTGTTATACTGAAGAAGACCTCACGGTCGAAACATCTTACTTGCTGCTTGATAAATAAAAATTGGAGCAACGAAAAGTGAGTGCGGGCTACCTTGTTTTGTACTCTCATTTTCACACCACACACACACACACACACATTTGGGGTTCAGTTACAATTATATTGTTAATGGCAATTATTTCTGAGACAATTGTGCAGCAACATTTTTAACTGTTACAGGCCTAGATGTGTGTGAGTTATCTAGATCTTCAGAGATGTTTACCAGGTGAGGATTAGAAGGTTGGGGAAAAACTAACCTGCGCACAGCCAGCCCCCCCAGGAGCTTGTAACGAAGAGACTCTGCCTGTGCGATCGCACACAGACCACGAGTGGCAACTTTCTCAGCATACAGCTGAGAGAAAGACAGAAAGAAAGAAAGACAGACATGAACAGCAGCATCACACAGGGCATTTTCAATACACACTCACACAATCATACACACATAGGACATTTCAGAAACCTACAGTGGGGGCTGTTTCAGTGACGTCAGACAAACTTTCTGACAAGGAATGAGGTACAACCAAGAACCAACTTGATAATCAGAACCACAGCTGACAAAATCCCCTATTATGGTCTGTCTCTGTCCCTGGGTTAGGGTTAGTTAATCGGACATGTTGTGAACTGTCACTTACCTCAACGGTGCCCTCTGCAAAGCCAAACCTTTTCTGGACCACTGCTGTCAGCTCGCGAATACGCCGCCCTTTTTCTCCAAGCACATTCTGTGTCCTGGAAGGAGAGAATGTTTCCTGTTACCGCCTCACCAGTTCTGCACCATGACTGGCAGTTTTGCTCCACATTTTCTTGATTTAAGGGAAACCATTTCCATCCAAATTAGTTAAATAAAAGGTGTTGAATTGCACAACTTTGGAGAAATACTAACACTAAAATGATGTCAACCATGATCGAAATAGTGATTCTGGTTGATGAAAAAGTTACAGAATGCAATTGTCAGATCAATTATAGGCTGCTCAATCAGCAAGAGATGTACTTTTCCATTGTTTGTAGTTTAGATTAAAACTGGAGACAAGCCCTGAATTCCTCAGAGATGTGCACATTCATTGTATTAAATGATTGAAATACTGACGTTGGTCTGACCTCATCTTTTGACTTCACACATCACACCTGAACCCAAGAATTACCGAACAGCCCCAAACAGCAAATATGAGCAAATGTTCAAGAGGTCCATCAATTGACGTTATGGTCACTGGTAATTGTGACTGTCAAGTTACAATTTTCTGGGGTTTGGGGTTTCTGGGGTTTGACTCACCTAGTTGCCAAGATGATAATTTCAGTCCTGGTTGGAGTGACCCGGACCTCAACACCAGAGTAGCCATCCTCAGCCAGCTCACGGGTGAGAAATTCATTCAGTTCAGCTTTGAAGATGCCATCAGCCACAAACTGTTTACATTGGAGTACAAACAGAGATTTTATTCACAGATCACTGCAGCAACCAGGAACTTGGGCGTCTGTGGCTCAGTTGGTATATTGTTAGCGGTTCGATTCTCGCTGGGACCATACATACTGAAGAATGTATGCACTCTTTTTATACATCACATAAACGGGCAACTAGTTACATCATTCCGTTTAAAATGTATTTCATGGGACACAACGATACAATGCAACAAAATGCTTGGGGCAAAGCAGCCATTCAACAATACTACAGCAATTAACACTAACATTTCGTTGTTTGGTACCTGTACTATATCAATGACAATAAAGACCATTCATTCATTCATGTAATAGAAGTTTCATAAAAACAATAACAGACCACTTTTAACTAGCTCATTTACAGCCAGGTACTACACTTCTCTTATAGTCTACTTGTAGCATTTGAGAACAAAACGTGCATCATTGTGTAGACTGCACTTCAGACTTGTTTCATTGGTTTACATCACTCAGACTGGGCGCGGTCTCTTCTGTGACGACACGTACCATATATGGTAGTTCACGTTCCGTCACGTTTGGCTGCAGCTGTATTGATTCTACTAGCATGCTTGTCAAGCTAGCTAGCCAGCGTTAGCTAGCTGTTTCCGTTGTCAAGCCTACCGACTAGCCATACTGTAATTTCAATAGAAATTCAATATTCATTATGTACTACAAACATTCACTCCACTTCCACGAAAAATGTAATGTTTGTGAAATGAAAACTCAATATAACAACACAAACCTTTCTCTTCTTAGATATTTGAACAGCCATCTTGCAACAAGGCTCGAGCCGGAAAGACCTCCCCACGTTCTGGGAAGTGGTCATAATTATGCAAATCGACCACTGGAAAAATTATGAGCGTCCATAAATCTCTGTAGAGAGGTTATGGCAAGATATTTGTTGATATCAGATAATATTCTTCATGACTTTAGTTTATTATGGGACAATGTACTGTTCGGTTCCCTTTACTATAAGGATAACAACAAACAATTCTACCTCTTACATTTATTTGTGCTAATGATTCACTAATACAAAAACACTCCACCTTGTTTTCTGAGTTCAAGCAGTACATCTATGTATTCTATTCCACAAAATAAAAAGAGCTGTAAAAACAACCAATGCATGCGTATTTTAAACAGTGTAATCTGTAATTTGTTGTACAAATAATAGTTGTACCCCTATGTTCTATTTGTTTGTATACTTACTGTATACTTGTGTTTTGAACATTCACAAACAAACAAAACATTTTCGGTCTGCTCTTTGGCTGAACTTGCTAGGACGGCCTGACCTGGCCATGTATCCATGTTTTAAATGTTCTCTCACTCACTTCAACAATCAAGAGCAAACCAAACTAAATGTCTGAGGTTTAAATAAGACAGGCTCCTCCAAAATCCTCTCTAACAATGTTCTCATCATTTGCACCTGGTGTGGTGCACTTGATTCTAATTTTAGGCATTTTAAGTAGTAATAAATGTAGAGGTGTCCTAACGTTTTCCTCCCAAGAAATGTGCATTTCTATTAATTCCATTTTACAAATCATTTTGAAAAGATCAGTTTTATTTGTTTAGTTATATTATCTCCATCTCTCAAGATTGTTAAAATGAAGATCAAAATGTTCATGTTTAAATATGTTGGAAAAAGACAAAGGTTTAAACATAAAAGATGACGACTTCACAGTAGAATAAAGTAGGTGTCTACAAATCACAATAATGATTAAAGGTAGGGGGAGAAACAGTGGAATAAAACAGAGCAGAGGATGGCATTTGATTTCAGAACATTTTATTTCACATTTAAATGTATTTTTACACAATAAATACAGTTTTTTTTTAACATCCCATGGAATATAATTGTGATTCTCTGATATTGCTGCAGAGGGTACATTACAGGGAATTGGGCAGTTTGTTTCTCTGAGTCTCCTTTTCAACTTTAAGACCCCAGAGCAATAGAATGACAACTGACTGTTGTAGGGAAGTATGAACTTTACAACAGAACATGTATTTTTTATATAACAGGGTAAATATAAACTTCAAAAATAAGTTTGATGACATTTAGATCTCAAGGAGATCAACGACAACACAGCAACATGGCTGACAGATATCTATTTTCCTCTGATCAACAACTCAAATTTATCAATAAGGTTCAGTATGTAAAACTGCTGCAATTTGCTGTACAGATATCCATCTCCAAGCTCTCTGTAAACTATTCATATTTCTTAATGATACAATGAAAAAGCATACCTCCATTGCAAATACAGACTCTACGAAAGCTATTTAAGGCTAAATAAATCAAATGCATAAAAATAAAAAAATAAACAACAACAACAACAACAACAAGGTAAACATTATTTATACCAATATAGCTGGAACAAAAACCTCAAACAATAAAAGAGACAAACAATGCAGCGTCAAAAAGAGAGACCAACCAGCAATACTGAAAAGGGCATAAAAACAGAACATCAAAAAAGTGCTTCAGTATTTCAGTCAATTATACATTTCCACTAGGTTGCTCACAGCTCAGGTGGTTTTCCTCCTAGGAGTTGAAGGCACGTCTGACCTGGCCACATCTAAATCGCCTTTTAATGCTTTCAGTCTTGAACTGCAACCCCATCTGAACTTCTGACTGAAGAAGAACTATTATCACCAGCAATCATTATTGGCTAGTTTAAGCCTAGATTAGTATTGATAATAAAATTGCTAGATCCTTGTTTAACAACAAAAAACAGCACAAAGATAGTCTAATTTACTCATATACTTGTATACTATAAACTGCCCATGGCCATTTTGAAATAACCCAGCATTAAGCACAAATAAACTACACATGGATGGTGTTAATTTGCTACAAAATGTAAGAATATTCAAAAGTGTCAGGGCCACTTTTTTATGATCTCAGAGTGACCCAGACTTTGTCCTCAATGAGAAGATTCTCATAACTAAAACAAATACACTCCACTACAATTGCCACTTTTCCCTTGTTTATGAAATGCGGGGATCCACTTTTTTCCTGAAGATGATATTTAAGGACATGAGAGGTACCAGCCTCTTCTATAGTGAATTTCCCTGACATGTGGAGACAAAGTCCACCAAGAATCAAACTGAAACTGGCATGGACTTGAAACTTGTTGTGACATATTTACAATCCTCCCACTGAATTAGTATAACCTTTTTTGCATAGTAATCCAATGGCAATATGTCTCATCATCTAGGTAATATTCCACAGCTCAATGGCCAGTTATGAAGGTGAGAGTTAGACAGAGAGAAAACAGGGTAGTGATACTGTTCATACAGTAGAAACAGAGAGAAAGAAAGAGGAGAGATACAATCAGAGGGGGGAGAGAGAGAAAACAAAACAAGAAGATCAGAGAAGAACATAACAGTAAGAGCGTAGGGGCTGTGGGAAACAACTGAGTCATCCAAAGGCACAATAGTTTCTTTCTCCGCACAACAACAACAACAACAACCATGTTTGAGCCCTACAGGCTATACTGTGTGGAAGGGGTGAAGCCACATCTCTAGCCCCTCCTGACCTCACTGCTCAGGGGTGGGGATACTCCTGCAGGGAGGCGCTATCAGGGGCTCAGAGGCCTTTTCCCTCCTCTGTGAGAGAGAGAAAGAGGGGAGGGGGTGGGGGAGGGGGGGGTCAGGAACCTGGATCCACCAAGTCTAGTCTGGTCTGGGAGCAGCCACCACCAGGGCAGCACCATTTACACCAGCGTGATCTCTACCTCCTCCCTCCTCTTCACCTGCCCACGAGGCTGCTGCTTAGGGGGTGGGGGCGCTGCACGGACCTGTCAACACACACACCAGTAACACCTCAGGGTAACGGACAGGGGGGAAAGACATGCGTCTAAATAAAAAATAAAGTTACATAGAACAGTCTTCAATTTGTCTTGTTGATAAACCAACCCAGTTCTGCTGTAACAACACACAACCACACTGCTTTATATTGGCTTGCAGTGTTTTTAAGGTCACTTACAGGTCGAATGGTGCCGGCACCACCGTCTGCTGGGTACCTGGGGGGCTGGGCCGCACCCCGGGAGGGACCTGGGGGAGGGAGGGAGACCCAGGTTACGCTTGTGCTACGGCATGTGGTCTACTAGTAGTATGGCATGTGGTCTACTAGTAGTATGGCATGTGGTCTACTAGTAGCATGGCATGGGGCCGCATTCTGCTATAACATTCATCATTCACCATAGGCTTTTAAAATGTTAACCTACTTAGAAATAACTGATTACGGTGCCCTGAGGCATGGGTGGGTTCTTACTCTGTAAGGGGCTTTTGAGTGGCGCAGGAGGGGGCCTGTGATGGCCGTTGATGTAAGAGGGTGGGCGGGGTATGGGGGACGCCGTGGCGCTGGATGGGCTGCTGGACTGAGGGGAGGAGAGGGTGGGGGTCTGCAGGGGGCTGCTCTGACACGGGCTGCTGTGGAAGGGGCCGGGCTGGAAGGGGCTGCGAGGAGACTGGTCACACTGAGCCAGAGCAGAGGGGGACGCCTGGAAGACAGATGACACAGCAAGAAGGGTCAGAAGGTCAATTAACACCCGAGAAACGGACACTGTAGGTTGTGCGTGCGCTAGTGCTAGCCTATATCGTCCAAACGGTGGTGGATAAATGCATCCCAAAGCAAGATTCCTCGAAAAACCAGTGCTTCAATATTACCTGAGTATCAGTGTGATTGAAGGTGAATGTCTTGTTTGTTTGTATGAACTTTGTTTTGTGCACCTGTGGACCGTGGGTGTGTACCTGTGCGCTGGCCTCCCCCCCCTGGCTGTCTCCGTTCTCGTTGCCCGTCGTCAGGTCCTCCACCAGCACGGCGGGGAAGACGCCCACGCTGCCGTTGAACTCGCCCTCCCAGAAGCCGTCGTCCTCGTGGGTCTCCTTGCTCAGGATGCGGATGATGGCCCCCTCGGGGAAGGACAGCTCCTCATCCGTCTGCCCGGCGTAGTCGTACAGAGCCTTCGCAAAGCACACTGAGAGAGAGAGAGAGAGAGAGAGAGAGAGGGAGAGGGAAAGAGTGTGTGGGGGGGGGGGGGGGGAGAGGAGGGAGAAAGGGATCAGGTCACAAAAGTCAGTTATTAGCGTACACGTATTGCTTTTCCAGTGTGACAATGCAGGGAGCAGTTGTGCTTGTACATCCTGTTCACTCACCACTGGAGTCTCCGTTGACGCTGCCTGTGGTGGGCAGCTCTGACTCGGGCTCTGTGGAGTTACTGGAGGAGTGGGAGCGGGCGTCCAAGGCGGCCAGAGACTGGAGCATGCTCAGTAGGCTGTTGGAGGAGGGCAGCTGCAGGTACTTCTCTGGTACGTAACCCACCTGGCCGGTCCTGTTTTTAGCCTACAAATGTGACGGAACGTTAAAAAAAGTGGAAAAACAACGGTGGTTTTTGCCTGTCAGAAATAGGCTTCAAGCACCTCCTCGTATATGTGACAGCAGCTGGTGGAAGCGGGAAACAAGTTCGGAAACCAACCAAATGTTTGGGGCTTTTATTCTGAAAAATGTTAATAAAATGTCAACGTTGTTGAAAATCAATGACACATTTTTCGGAAATAAAAGTCAGAACATTAACATTACAACATTAGAAGTCGGTTGCAAACTTGTTCCCGCTTTCAACCAGTTGCTGTCACCTATATATTCAAACAGAGGATTTTTACTGGAGTTTGTGTGCAAGCGGCACCACTCAGATAAGCGCTGTGTTACCTTAACCCAGTCCTCCATGTCCCCGTCGTCAATCACCTCCAGGACCTCCTGCTCCTCAATGGTCAGCTCGTCTGGCTGGGAGGACTGAGGGGAGGGAGGGAGGGAGGGAGGGGGGGAGGAGAGAGAGAGAGAGAGAGAGAGAGAGAGAGAGAGAGAGAGAGAGAGAGAGAGAGAGAGAGAGAGAGAGAGAGAGAGAGAGAGAGAGAGAGAGAGAGAGAGAGAGAGAGAGAGAGAGAGAGAGAGAGAGAGAGAGAGAGAGAGAGAGAGAGAGAGAGAGAGAGAGAGAGAGAGAGAGAGAGAGAGAGGGGATTTAGTAGTACACAACAGATAAGATGGTTGTAGAAGGGGAGGCTGGTTGGGGTGGAAATCAGAGGACGGGCTCATTGTAATGCATGGAATAGAATGAGGAATGGTTTGCATTACAATGAGCCCGTCCTCCGATTTCTGCCTCCACCAGCCTCCCCTGCATTGTAGGAGTAGAGCTCTTGCAGGTGAGGGTAAAGATGGTGTACCTTGTATGAGTAGAGCACTTTGCAGGTGAGGGGGTAGTTTCTGAGGGTGCTGGAGGGGCTGGAACTGCTGTCATCTAACACTTCCCCACTGTCCTCCAGCTCCTCCTCGTCCTCCCTCTCCAGGTCAGCCGTGCCCTAAAGACAAACAAAACACTTGCTTGAAGCCTATTTCTGACAGGCAAAAACCACTGTTGTTTTTCCGCTTTTTTTTATGTTCTGTCACATTTGTACGCTAAAAACACCCAGATTTGACATCTTTAGAGATGATAAGATATTGTTTTCGAAATGTTAACACTTAGGAAGTGAAAAGGGACGGGCTGAAATGTGTGTGTGTGTGTGTGTGTGTGTGTATGCCATTTCATTAGTTCTTTAATAAATGCGTGCTGTGACTCACAGAGAGCGAAGGATCATGGGTATTCAGGCTGGCCCAGCGCTCGTTCTCCAGTTCCTCCATCACCTGGTTCATGGCACTCTTCAACCATGTTTCCACGGCGATACCTGCCTGTCTCAGCAGGTCGAGACGAGCCTCCGCCTTCAGCTTCACTGTCTGAATAATGACATCATCAACACGCGCCAGTCAGATACAATTTACCAACAAACAAATGATAAAAGGTTGATATTATTCTAATAATGTAATAGAGTTCAACTGATCAGAATCTTAAAAAAAAATTAAAAAGCTTTGTTTTGTTTGTGCAAGTCATGTGTTTCTGGTTATGTACCCTGTGATATCAGCCATTTAAAAGCAGCCACCAGCAGATGTGAGTTAAACCTATTTTGCCACCAGGGGGCGTCAGAGGTATGAGTGGCCGAGTTGAAACTGAGCCTATGATGAGAACCTACTGTATAGCCAATACAAACTTCATTATGACACACACACACACACACACACACTACCTCTCCTCTGCGGAGGTTCTCTCTGGCCTCCTCCATCTTAGTCTCCAGCTCATTGCGGTGGTTCTCTGCCGTCCCCGGGGTCCCATACTCCTCTAGAGTCTTAAAGGTCACATGGAGAAAAACAATCTCACAATGACAATGAGAAATCATAAAACTATATATAACAAACCAAAAGGAGAAGCCAAAACAATACTATCAAGGAAAATAGGAAATAGTCAAACAATTTGGCGATGACAATGAGGAACCCGTAAGATGAGAATGCAATAAATGGAAAAAAAACATGAAGCGGCATTAGAATACTGACATTTGTAAAACAATAGTAATCACTGATCTCAGTAAACACTAATCTCCATCCTGGTTAACTGGAAAATTAACTGGTTAGCTAAAAAAGCTTGGTCAATATCAACATGGCTTTACAGTACAGTGTAGATTTCACAACAAACCGTCAAGGTAGTGGGGCAACAGTCCAATACTTCCGTATCATTACACGTTATCATTTCCCTCTGGCACAGCCAAGACATCATAAAACTGATTAATCAATCATCTTCTAAATCAAGGCTGCCGTGTGTCTGCTGGAGGTGAATGCCAAACATACCCTGTCCCCCTCCATGCTTCCTCATCCTCTCTGCTACCACAGCTACCCCTCTCCTAGCATCCCTTTCCCTCTCTGTTACCACAGCTACCCCTCTCCTAGCATCCCTCTCCCTCTCTGCTACCACAGCTACCCCTCTCCTAGCATCCCTTTCCCTCTCTGTTACCACAGCTACCCCTCTCCTAGCATCCCTTTCCCTCTCTGTTACCACAGCTACCCCTCTCCTAGCATCCCTCTCCCTCTCTGCTACCACAGCTACCCCTCTCCTAGCATCCCTCTCCCTCTCTGCTACCACAGCTACCCCTCTCCTAGCATCCCTTTCCCTCTCTGCTACCACAGCTAACCCTCTCCTAGCATCCCTTTCCCTCTCTGTTACCACAGCTACCCCTCTCCTAGCATCCCTCTCCCTCTCTGCTACCACAGCTACCCCTCTCCTAGCATCCCTTTCCCTCTCTGTTACCACAGCTACCCCTCTCCTAGCATCCCTTTCCCTCTCTGTTACCACAGCTACCCCTCTCCTAGCATCCCTTTCCCTCTCTGCTACCACAGCTACCCCTCTCCTAGCATCCCTTTCCCTCTCTGTTACCACAGCTACCCCTCTCCTAGCATCCCTCTCCCTCTCTGCTACCACAGCTACCCCTCTCCTAGCATCCCTCTCCCTCTCTGCCCTTCCCTTACCCTCTGGCTGTGGATGATGTTCTTGTGCTCTCGTGCCACCCTGGACGCCCACTTGCGTGCCTCCTTGTCCAGACTGTGCTCTTCTGATGTCCCGCTCTCTCGCTCCAGCTGAGCGACCTATAGAGGAGGAGGAGGAGGGTTGTATATAAGGATATCAGTCAACTGCATCTCATCAATGAGAACTGTGTCAAAAACGGTTAGGATAAATATAAAACCAGCCACATACATTTGCGAAAATATTTAGATACTTAAAAAGGAACGCATTGGTAGCCGATCTGAACTAGACGTGAGCAAACATTGTGCAATTAAGATTCCGAGAAATGAAACTCGGAACATGAGGAGAATTACACCATTGAGGAGGGCCGCTTCTCTTGAGGGCTGAACAAATCCAGTGTTTGTGTGAAAGAAAAAACAACCTCTAGGAAAACACTTCCTCCAGATGACCTCACAAGAGAAACATAGCCAATTGGGATGACCTCACAGGAGAAAAATACATGCTATGTCTCAAAATGTACTTGTCTCTACCACTTCGGCACAACCCTAAAAAAAGCTACTGGGTCGCATTCAGGAGGGTGAAATGTAAAAATATGTTGTAGATAGAAATGCCATGAATAGAGCAGACATGATTCCTTACTCCACACATTCTGTTCGCCAGAATGTATATCTATCTGAACATTGTGCCCTACTGCAGTGGCGTCCAAGCCAGGGAGCACCACAGGTGGAGCAGAGTTACATAAGTGGCAGAGAGGGAAGGAGAGAGAGAGAGAAAAACTGTTTTTCACCATGGACCACTATACGGCCATAAATCACTGAGGAGGGGAGAGCCACACTGAGTTCCTGTTTGAGCGGAGCCGGCGACGGCTGGAGGGGTGTGGGGTGTTGGTGAGCGCACTCTGACGAGGTCCACTCACAATGCCCCCTTTTCACAGACGGACCGTCCACGGTCCCGCCTGCAGAACGCAGCCTCACCCCCCAACCCCCCGCCCCACCCTACTCTTTCAGCGCAGCTCTTTTCCGGATCCCTCCGTCTCGTGCTAAGGAGCGGGGTGGGGGGGGTGGGTGGGTTTGAGGGAGGAGGAGCAGTGTGTGTGTGTGTGTGTGTGTGGGGGGGGGGGGGGGGTTACTGCATCACTAATGTTTTCTTTAGGAACAGGCCACTGCTTGTTTGACTTCCAACGAAAACAACAAGAGGGCTTGCAGTATGAACAAATTGTCCAGTGTGTCCACTGCAGCCGAGGGGCGGACGGAAGGGTGGGCAGGGGAGGGCGTAGGCAAGGCAAGTGCATGGGCAGACTGGCAGGCTGGGTCAGCTGGCAACAGGTCCTCTGGGACACACACCCACCCCGACACACTCACCATACACAAGACACTCACCCACACACACCATACACAAGACACTCACCCACACACACACCATACACAAGACCCTCACCCACACACACCATATACACAGACGCCCTCTGACACACAGACACAGACACACTACACACACACATCATTCCAGACAGCCTCTGACACCATATACTGCACATTGTCAGTGTGTATGGTAAACCAGGTTGGTGCGGTGGTGATGAAGGCCCAGTGGCAGCGCTACCCACCGTGTCAGTGTCACTGGGCTGGAAGAGGAAGTCTGGAGCTCTGTGGAACCCTGGGTTCTGCTGCACAAACAGCTGCTGGTGGAAGTCCGAGACCACCTAGACAGACAGACAGACACACACACAGACAATTAAGATAACCTAATAAAGAGGTACCGTGGAGGGCTGACATCCAACAGAGGCATCCAAAACTGATAGCACAACAGCTCCTATTAGCATCATGAAAGGGCCTTTCTTCGGTCCGTTCAAAGTGTATTATGAGGACCAGTAGGGAGAGCAAAAGGTCAAAGGGTACCAGAGCACAGCCATGGTCCTCTCAGGGGTCCACAGGACGACCGGACAGGGGTCATAAACCACACACTACACACACTACACACACACACACACAGAGAACAGAACATACCAAAGCACTGGGAGGGGAGGAGAGTAGTAACCACACACACACACACACACACACACACACACACAGCACTGCTGCAGTCATGGTGAAAGAGGAACCATATGGGTCAGCACACCGAAATCTGAGCCAGTTAAAAAGAAAAAAAAAAAAGATCACACTGTTCACACAGCGCACCACACAGGAGACACACAGGAGACACACAGCACCACACAGGAGACACACAGGAGACACACAGCAGGCAGACACGCTCCCACTGGTCTGAGCAGAAACAAACCGTATCCACGGTCAGGTTACAGAAAGATGACCCTAGGAGTCCAGACTAAAGAGAGGCCAATAGCTGAGGGGGTAACTGAGGAATGGGAGAAGTCAAGTCATTTAAGACTATGGGAGAACCCTATCAGTCAATGGTTGTTTCCAGGTCAGTCTTCATTGCAGTCACACTGCGCCGTGGATAAGTGTTAAATATCTTAGGAATCCCATCATGAAGACACAGCATTCTGCTGATCAGTGCAGTGATCAATACAACCATACAACCATACGAATACAACCATCGGTTTCCAATGATCATTTCTCAATATTCTTCTTCTTGTTCTACTAACAGGAGGGACATTTAAATACAATAATAATAAGTATACAATATATGGCGTTTAGCTGACGCTTTCATCCAAAGCGACTTACATTGCATCTCTCGCTCTCGAGTGCATACATGTTTCAGTATATATGGTCCCAGCAGGAAACGAACCCACAACCTAAGCGTTGTTCACACCATGTTCAACTGAACCACAGGGGACCACAAAAACATGTTGATGTCCACTCGCCAATTGGATCCAGACTGCTCTAATGCTAGGACGAAAACTATTAGTTAAAGAGTGGAAGGCCTCATCGGCACCAGCACTGTCTCTGTGGCACACTTCTCTTGGGCAGTTGGCTGCCCTAGAACTATTATCATATAGGCTGCTTGATAAGGTGGAGGAATATCGCTTGGAATGGGGGCAGTATCACTCATATATTGAGAAATAATGGCATTTCCAGCTCATGTAAATAGCAATATTCCAATATGTAAAACGTGGAAGGAGAAAAGTAAACTGCTATAATTATGACTGTCAGACAATGCTGTAGTTTTACATTTCTGCCCATCACCATTACGTTTTGTTGTGTCTATTTGCTGTCTTTGTAATTTATTGTCCATTGTCAACTGTTATGTGTGATGGATGTCTGTTCATTGTTTGTTTATCAAAAATAATAAAAACTCTGTCGGTGCTGGGCTCGAGGAGCCAGTCAGCTAGTCTGCCTGGCGGCCTCCTCTGGGACTGCCGGCCACGGGGTCGTGCGGCGGATCCTTTGCAATAGGCAGGGGATAATTGGATGCTAGGTTGGGTTCAATTGGCTACCAAATTGAGTGAAAAAGGGATAAAATCTGGAGAAAAATAATAATAATAATAATAATAATAATAATAAAAACTATTAATCATGTTTTTATTTATTTTTTAAACATGTTGATGTCCACCCACTCACTCACTCACTCACCCCGTTAGACCTCTCCAGGAGGACGGTGAAGGTGTCGTGGACAGCCTGGTAGGCCTCCAGCTCTGTCTGACACAGGGCCACCAGATAGTCCTTCACATGGTCGTACACGGTGCCATCCAGTACCTGAAGACAGCAGCACAGGGAAACGGGCTGCTTTAGTGGCACAGAACACTCACACCTGTCTCCCCCAAACCAACCACACGCACTACCAAAAGAATCGATATTATATGACTACTTGCACACTACTGATTACTTGTACACTACCTGAATACTTGATTGTATATTGCATTTAATCTCATTGTACTCATTGCACAGTATTTTGCACTATTGACCATACTGTAGAACGACTGATCACTATATTATTGCATATTAGTTATTTTACTTTATTATTGAGATTTTGTATCTTGATGCTGCAATGCCAATGTTGAGGAACCAAAGCCAAAGAATTGTTCTTGTACTTGTAATGTACTTGTACATTAGGATGTAATAAAAAGCGATTCTGATTCTGACCACAAAATCGCAAGGTTCCTGGTTCGATTCCGACCCTCGACATATCTTGCATGTCATCCCTCCTCTCTCTCCCCCATCCTTCCTGTCTACTGTCTCTATCCCAATAAAGCAGAAATGGCCATTAAAAAAAGATCCATGAACTTCCCAACGGAAGCAAACGTTAATAATCAGGTTATTATTACCGCCCCGCGGTGGCGCAGCGGTCTAAGCATTAGCCTCTAGTGCAAGCTGCCCACCGGGGACTGGGATCGAATCCCGGTCTCGCCAGACCCGGATATGGCCGGGGCTCACAGGGAGCGGCATATTGAGCGGCCGCTCCCAAGGGGGGTATAGGACTATTTTCCGGACAAGGATCCGTCGCGCAACACCGCCCCCGTCTGGTGCTGGAGTAACGGTGTCGGGCTCGAGGAGCCAGACAGCTAGTCTGCCTGGCGATCTCCTCTGGGGCTGCCGGCCACGGGGTCGTGCGGCGGATCCTACGCAATAGGCAGGGGATAATTGGATGCTAGGTTGGGTGCAATTGGATACCAAATTGGGTGAAAAAGGGATAAAATCAGAAAAACTAATTTAAAAAAATAAAAAAATAATCAGGTTATTATGATATTGTTACCGTGACTATGATTTTTAGTAGTTGTTGTTTTTTACCATTGGACCTCAGAAATAATTTTTCAAAGGACCGGGTCATTTCGGTGCTGCAAAATCTAGTGCAACCTGGTCAACATCTTCAAGCAGAAGATGATCAGCCCTCACCTTGATGCAGTCTATCAGGTCTGTGTCGTAGTAGCGCTGTTGGTGAGCGTTAGCGGCAGCTAGCGTAAGCAGATAGTCGTTCCTGGAGTGGGTGGCTTTGGAGTTGCACTCGCTTCTCTTGGCTTTCAGCTGAAACACACAACACACATCCAGTCGCCAGCAGGGTCAGTGCCTTAGCTTAGCCTTAGCTTAGCCTCAGTCAAACATGTTACCCATCAGGCAACTGCTTATTGGGGAAACTGCTGATTTGAGGTTTTAGGTTTTATGGCTATAGTTACTTTTTATTTTATTTTTTATCTCACCTTTACACTAGCCCGTTGCAGACTGGACCTGGACTGGAACAGACTCAGTTTGGACCTGGACAGAGGACAGATGAATGGGACGTTTGTGAGCTGGGTCATGCATCACTGGGCAAACGCCTGACAGGTGGTAGTGTGTGGTAGAGTGTAGCAGGGCAAGTAGCATAGATCCTTCAGTCTTTTACACTTGGGTCTACGACACCAAAAGCACTTCTCACAGTTACAACCCACCGTTTGGGCAACATTGCTCTGGGGGCAGTTCAGGTGTTTGATAGCGGAGGTGGTGTTGGTTTGCTTACTTAGCCTCCAGCTCAGCCTTCTCCCTCACAGCCTGGGCCATGTTCTCCGTCTCCTGGTACTTCTTTCTGCTTTTGGCCAGGTCTTTCACAGACTCCTGGAGCTCTGCCTGAACCACCGTCAGCTGGTCAATACACTGAGAAGAGGGAGGGAAGATATCATCCAGTTATCCATCGGTAGCGGATACTTCTATGAAATCTTAACCATCCGTTCCGACTTCCATGTACAGTATACATTCTATTAGCATGTGATTCTATCATATTGTGTAAGAGCTATCGTGATATTCTCATTGGGTCCAGGGGAACAAGAGGACCATTGTTGACAGAAGTCAGGGGAACGTGGACAGAGGTAACAGGAGAGCGGTCTTGGTCAGAGCCAAGGATAAGGGCAGGGCGGCGGTAGGGGCCCCGCTCTCACTGATAAAGAAACAAACTATTCACCAGACAAACGCCGGGTTCATATTCAAAGTATAGCTTTGCACCCTGAGAGGAAAAAACACCACATATCCTGAATTGTTTCAGTCAAATACCCCAGCTGTATAAATGGAGACAATCTAAGCCATGTGAGAAAGAGAGAAAGAAAGGGAAAGAAAGAAAGAAAGAGAGAGAGAGGAGGCTGTCAACTATGCAGAGCTAAGCGGAGGTGGTTTGACCTCCATACCTTTCTCAGCTGCTGTTCCTTTTGCAGTCTGGCGGTTTTGGCTGGGTCCGCTACCTGGTTCCTGTAGTTCTCGCAGGCCGTGATTCTAGACTGAGTCACCTGGACTGTGCCCTCCAGGTACGTCTTCCACACCAGGTACATGTTCCTGGAATAAGAACATGAGGAGGAGGAATGTGTGGTTGGATTCTTAAAATCACAACACAGACGTGATCTGGACTGAACATTGCTATTGGCAAAATCATAATACCTAATAAGAAAATGTCAGTGGAAGGTTAAACATATCGATTTCAAAAAACATGCTGGTGGTTTCTGAAAACTTAGAACTTTGAGTCTGGTAACTTAAAGAGACTGTAAACTAATGATTCTGCAGTGAGTGTCAGATTTTACCTGTGGTCTGCTGGCTCCTCTGATAAGTTGTCTGGCCATTCCCTCTTGAGGTATTGATTGGCCAGCTTGTGTAGAGCCTAGAGGGGAGGACGAAGAGAGGAGAGAAGGATGACCTTTGAACTGCGAACTCCTGAACCACTCTCCTGGGTCTTTTTTTCACCAGATACGGCAGCTTGGACAACAGTCATCCCATGACCGTGGCCCGGTAAAACCCACAGGTCAACATACCAGCAGGTCTAAAGGAATGGTGTATGTGAAAGACATGGCCTGGAGATCGGTGCAGAGTATCAGAGAGCTATAAAACTAGCAAAACCACCCTAACCCTAACCCATAAAGGAATACTTATTATTTAGTATACATCAGATCCATAACTTTCCTTTACCCGCTCCTAGACTTGCTCCAAATATGGTTATGCCATATTTATACCATTCTTCACCAAAGTCCAGTCCTGAGATGGACTCATTCAGAACCTGGCAGTACCTGTAGGCAGTGTTTTGTGTGGTGGCACTGGCAGTAAATTGCTGACAGGGCTTATTACTTCGAGGGGGGTGGGGGTGGGGGGGTGTAATTCATTGAAACCACAGTGTGTCCCCCCCCCCCCGGAGATACATTCAGCCCCTCCTCCCAAGCCGGCAGTGAGGTTGAGCTTTGAGGAACTGAAATAGCATCGCAGGGTAAACACTCAAAGAAAATAAAGACTGAAGGAAATATTTCTGGCGTTTTTCAGTGTGGCCTTTGGTATGCGAGGGAGGGAGATGGTCTTCCATTGCACGAATGAACATGTGTACGTGCACACACAGACACACACACACACACACAAGCACACACACTCTTTCTCTACTGAGCAAGGAGACAGGTGATCTAAGTGGGATAGGCAAATACCTGTGAGGTAACAGAGCTCAGGCTAAACACAAGCTAATACAGGCAAGCACCAATGGGACGCAGTGGAACTAACATACCAAGCCAGCCGGAGTTCAGGGAGGTATCTACCGCCACCTTCTCCCCCTTGCACACTGGGCAGACAACCCTCTCCTTCTGACACACTAAAGGCCGAGGCTCTGAACCCATTGGTCTCACTGGAGTCTTGTGCCAAAGGCCCCGAATAACACCACAAACCCGGCCATTGTGGGAGTCAGAGTGCAGCCAGCAGAGCGGAGATGTCTGAATGGTGTGCCGAGGAGGAGGGATAGGGATAGGAGGACGGTTTAGGAAGAGGGACAGAGAGGGTCATTTTATCACTTACCGTGATTTGAATATCAATTGGTTTGCGGGGCTTCACAGGTGTAAGAGACAGAGAGAGGGGGGGGGGGGGGGGGTAAAGAAGATGGGGGAGGGGGGGTCAGAGGAGAAGGAGTGTTTCAGAGATCACTGTGACCCACTTCGATTCAACCGTCAAACTGGCCGTCCCTAATCAATCACATGACCACGGGGGCTATGTGGGCCGGACACAGAGGCGGCCATTCAAACCTGCGTGGATACCATCAAGACATCTGCTGCTTTAACCAGGAGGGCGGTTCAAAGGCCAGCGCTTCCAAGCCAAGTTGGGAGAATACTCGTCTATCATCATCCCGCGATGATGAGTGACTCATTGAAATAGCTCAGCTCTTATCCTCATTGTTGGCAACTAGTAGAACATTCAACTAACAGTTTTACGGTGTGATTTCACAATCAAAAACGTGGCACTACTGTCTACTGGCAAGACATTTGAAGAGTTTAAAGGGTTATATCACACTAGCCAAATTTGTGCAGGCAGCACTGTGTGAAGGAATCTAAATGTGTAGTATCAAATGACCAACTACGGACCAATAGAATAAAACAGCCATTTTAAGTGCATTTTACAGCACCTTAATACACTTGAGACATATTTATGTTATCAGTCATTGTTATTGCTCTCGCTTCCGCCTGTCGGGGGCACACAGGGGAGAGGTGAACTCCCATCAGTACATTTATGACACGACATGGACCCTCGAGTGGAAACAGCACGGAGCAGTGACGACGAGCAGGTTAACATAGTTTCATGACTGTAATATTATCTGGAACATTACTGGACATGGCTGGCTTGCGTGGTAATGTTCCGTAGACGTCACAGAACAGAAACCCTGACGCCGGTTATCAGCCTGTGGTGATTTACAGCTTCAGTGCCATTGATAGGATGTGCCCTTAGAGCACAAACATGCTGAGCACACAGTTCAACAGGTGCGGAGATGAACACTATTGAAATAGGCCCATCAAACCCCCTGACATAATAGAGGGCACCTCATAGAAATGCACACATACACACACACACACACACACACACACACACACACACACACAGAGAGAGGATGTCATCGGACAGGCTGCTGGGTGACCTCTGCCCTCTGTGGGATGCCAGCACATTGCCGTGAGTTCCAGACTGCCTGAGAAAGAGAGGATTAGCCTTGGCTGGCTGAAATAAGGACACAATGCTGCTAACAGCTAGTGAGAGAAGAATCACTTGTCTATGATACGCATATGTACGAATATATCTAAAACGCTTCCATTGAAATACCTAGGGTGGCGCAGGAGAGTTTGTTTGTATGTTAGTTTATCGGAAAAACAACAAACTACTCGTCATGTTAGGGACATTGTTAGGAAATGGCTTTTATCTTGATTGGTTCATAGTATAGCCCTGGGACAAAGTACCACAAAGAGATAAGCTTACGGCACAACAAGCAATGAATAGATAATGTAGCAGTGATAATGGTCAATATTTTGCGTCCTTGGGGTAGAATGCAGATTGTGATTTGCACATAATGACGTATGACGTATCCTTTTCGTCCTGCAGTATGCCATCCTTTATCTCCAGCCTTAAATTAGAGCCAGAGTGGCTATGTGAGATGGAGGAGGATGTGCTCCGCCGTCATGGCTGGTGATTGATAGAGGGGTTGTGGTGCAAAATTAAACTTGCGTGTGTGAATAGAACGCAAAAGACACAACACACACACATACATACATACATACATACACACAAACACACAAACACACAAACACACAAACGACGCAGACACACAGTCACTGGTTTGGGTAACTCCCAAGCCGGGGCCCCGTCTTTCTCACAATAGTGGCACACATTCCACACTGGGACGCAAAACCGGAAGAGACCAGAAGAGAGGAGAGGAGGAGAGGGGATTTTCAGACAGAAAATAATTGACTTCCACAGGAAGCTGTGGCCATAACAACACCATGAAGAGGAAATTGGTCCATACAAAAAAAAATCACCACAACCCAGCCTAGCCCATTCATCCATTAGTGAAGCTGTCTGGAACCGAGAAGACAGATGAGTAACTCGCCCACAACTGAGCCGAGATGCTTCCAACGACCGCAACCTCATCCACTCCACCCGGTGTATGGTGTCTTGGTGGGGGCACGATTGCGAAAGGGATTCTATTTTTGGTGACAAATGTACGAGGCGGAGCCTGTTATAGTTGGGATGACATGCTGCCACCACATGACAGGACAGACAGACAGAAACACTCACCTGGGCATAGTCCCTCTCCACAGCTGCCTTCTTCTGGCTAAACGTCCTACAGGAAAGAACAAGAGCACAAGATCAGACGAGAGCACAGACGGACGGGACACTACAGCATCAAAGCATGACACATCAGATCCAAAAAGAATATCCTATGATATCATAGTACTACCCCTTATAAGTGAGGTAACATAGTTTCTATCGAGGTTATTGAGAGTGAGCTACTGCGAAATAATATGCAAGACACCATGATACCACATTATTATACCACATTAAACTATCCGTTGAAGTGCAGTCCATAGGTGGTAGAGGGATCAAGAGAGTGTGGTGCATGAGCCTGTTGTAGTATTTACACTCTAGTCTCTTCAACTGTTTATCATCAGATCCTGCTTAACTAATCCTTTAGGTCGCCGCAGTTTTGTTGTTTGCGGTCTATTTACAGTTCCAGGAGTGTGCCTCACACAGCACAACTTGTCCTCTCTCACATGTAAACAGTAAAAAAAGGGGAAAAAAAGAAAAAAGAAACACACACACAGCCTCAACTGCCCTACGTCCCTCTGTGTACAAGAAAACAATTATCCGATTATTATTTAAAATGTTTTAAATACTTTTTTCTTTTTTTTTTTCCTCCTCCACTAGTCCCTCCTTCCCCCCCGGTCTCTCCGAGGCTCGGTTCAGTGCTTCTTCTGACATTAAAGCTACTTCACGTTGATGTGCATCGGCTGTGAGAGCTCCATTGACAGAGAGGAGGCATCAATCTCTCAAGACTGGTTTTCAAGAGCAAGGAGGTTAAATTCAAGTAACATGGTACCATGACAGACGGTTTATATGATGTTCTATTGGTGCAGCAATTCAGTTTTGGTGGGGGATTACATTTGAAACAATGGAACATTGTACAAGTTTGCATATGCAGACACGAATAACAAGTGGGGTCAAGACAGACAGGTCGCTGACCCAGAAGGACCCTTAATGCAGAAGGGTGATCAGACTCAGAAAAGGACTGGTCTGGTCTGCACACTCCAGCATTCCTCTGCCAATCTGGTTTCCTCTGTCATGGTCTCTCTCTCCTCTCCGCCTGTTCTTCCTTTTCCTAAAGCATTCTCTACCAATCCCTCCACCCTTTCTGCGCTCTGTCCATCATTGCTCCCTCTCTCAAGCACCCGGACGGTGGCTTTCATGTTAGAAACATGTTGGTTTTGAATGATAAAGAAGCACTATTCTTTTATTGAACTTGAACATTTTTCCGTCCAAAGGTGGCGGAATATATTCCGCACACTCCTTCGACTCTTTTCTTTTTGTTTTTCACTTTATTTGTCATCGCCCGCCCCCCCCCCCCCCCCCCCCCCCCCCCAGCAAAACCACTGCACTGACAGCAGCCAGAACATCTGGAGGCTCTCCTCCATGCTTTTCACTTCCAGCTGTTTGGAGCAGGCGGAACTCTCTCTCCCCAGCCAGAGACAGGAAGTAGTACGCTGACCTCTCGTCTCAAGCACTGGTCAAGAGACAACCTCTAACCCTCATTCCCTTCTGTGTTTGCATATTTGAACCAATCAGATAGGTGGAAGTTAAATAACCAGACTGGAAGGCTAGGTGATGCCATCTGCATTTTGCTTACATGCATCTGAATTCTGATCGACAAACACACAAAGTGGGAGGGGCCTAAGGGGTATGGGGCTATGGGTTGTTTCTGAACCATGCCAACTACAGTACGCTGTGTATACTACCCCCACATTGGCTCCTTCTCCCCCGCCCTCCAACCTCGTCCTCACCTCAGGTCCTCCAGTAGGTCACATTCTGTCTGATGTTTGATGTATAACCTGCTCATCTGCTCAGAGTGAGTGTGTTTCAGCTCCTGGGTGACCTTGACCTGAGAGGGGGGGGGGGGGGGGGGGGAGAAAGAAATCATGTTAAAGCCCTATTTAGAAGGCAAGCAAGTCACTGCCATCTGGCACTGGATGGAGCGAAATAGTCAACTTCTGGTACGTGTGTCATATCCGTGCAAAACATATTAGTGCAAGTTCCATTTACGTGCAGTGCCGTTAACTAGCTCGAGGCCTAATTGAAATACATTATTTTTGTCCTGGTTTGACGGCTCTGTTGCCTGCTCCTATCGAACGCACACATTCACAACTGCCCCAAGCTCAGGTGAAATGCCAGAGGGATGCTGGGAGGCCTCTCTGGACTCCTAATGCCAGAGGGATGCTGGGAGGCCTCCTGGACTCCTAATTGGCCATGGGGTTTGGTAATGAATCCCAGTGAACCAGTCTCAGGTCTGCTAATTGGGTGTGTTGTCAACTGGGAAACCATTAGCACTGTCTGACCTTTCTTTCTGCCATTTGGCCAATTGTTTTACTTTCTTCTCTTTCACTTATAAAATCCCAAACGGACGTTAAACATGCATCTAATAGGAGTACAAGCCATATTGTATAATGTTATGTTAAACTGGATGTTTCGAGGGAATAACGTTTGAGCTCTTCTACAGGCAACTAACAAATCTTATAGCCAGAGGTTAATGTTCAGCTTCAACAGTATTCAGACAACTTCCTGTTTTACAGTACAATAATTGGGGGGAACACGTAGGTCTAGGCCTACACTGGGGAAATAAGAACTGCATGCAGACTCTCAGGCAGTGACATTACTATGTAGGGTTTGTTCTCCTCTTGGAAAACTACAGACAGTACAGGCATTTCTGGGCATACACTTAAACGATGACTAACATCCCAAAGATGAATTGGCTGATTGATATTATCACAAAATAACAACGTCAAATGAGCATAAAAAGTGGGCCTTTGCCAAATACGATTTAATATCACAAAAACTATGTATTTGGACACGATGACTATCTGATATCCAAGTTGGGGGTTGAAATAAATTCGACTGATGGAATGCTTTAAGAAATCTAAAATAGGTTACAGTAAAAATCAAAACAGAAAAGTTTGGGACAGAAATGAGACCTGTGATGTTGTGTAATGTTTTTGCAACATGATCCCATTTGAACATTTGTGTTGCAGTACAGTCTCTAGGCTCTTTATTCAGCCATGCATCACCACTTTCTCTTACAACAAATTATCTCTAGCACTTTCAATGTTATAATCTAGCTTTTTCGTAGGGTTAGGCTTGTAACATTTGGATCCGAGTAGATTTGTTTCTTTAACAAAAAAATAGAGTGCTGTCTACGGGACATTTTGGGATGTTCTTCAACTTCGTTAAACGACTCCCAATTTACAAACCAGTGAAAATATATAAAACACTGACAAAAAGCTCGTGCCTGCAAACGATAAATGCATTGAACATTTATTTGACGTCGTCTCGAACGCAAATTAAGTTACAATTTGAAGTTGGACTACAACAAAGCATGCATCTTCAGCAATTAAATATGCAACATTCGTCGAAACATTTGCAGAGACATGTAAAAACAGGACAACTCACCTTTCTTGGTGGAGGCTGCATTTTTGAATTTTGACATGAAAAAATATCCCACTAGAATTAGGAGTTAATCCGGAAAGTTCCGTGCAAAACCTTCGTTTGTGTGTCAATAACAGGACGAGAACCACGCACGGGTAAATGTAGTCTGGATCAGGCGGCCATGACGACCCAACTCAACACACCGACGAAGTCCTGTTGAAAATCTCCTGGCCTCGGGGAACAGAAAAGCGAAGTTTGCGAGTCAGCGGGGTTTCCGGTGGAGGAGAGACGGGGATGGCGACACGCTGAGGAACTGCACGGGACTGTTCATGGGGATTGAATTGCGCTGCGTTGCGGGTTATCCCTCTAGTGGCCACGTCCTCTTCATAAACATGTGGATTAGTTGGGGATTATAAAACATCTCTCTGTGACCCGTGCACATCTGTGCGTTTATGAAGTGACCGTGGCTCATCAAAGCACTTGCTTTCCCCCAGCAGACCCTCTGCATATAATAAATATATGAAAATAATAGCCCTTGTAGTCCAAACACTGTACTGTCCAAACAGTTTCAACATGTAGTCTTCCTACTACTACTACTATCTACCTGGACTAGGGAGATGAATCGTGTTTGGAACAGCATGATGTCCCAAACATCATGAGAGAATTGCAGTCCCCACTGAATAAAAAAACTTTTTTGGACTAGAACAATACTATCCTATAGCATAAATCACATCACAAATAGATGATGTTTATGTTTATTGTTTTTTTAGTTTTTTAAAGAAAAAAAGTATAATTTGGAGAGTGGTATTCAGTGCCCTGCCTAAGTAATGGGACAGGATTAGGACATAGTCCCCCTATTTTAGGGTACCCAAAAGTAATGGAACAATTGGTCTGACAGGCGTTTCTGGTAAGTCGGGTGTGTTCCATCACATCATTTGTGCAGGCATAAGAGAGCTGTCAATGTCTAGTATTGATTCTATGCTTTGCTATCCATGCTTTGCATCCACCCCAGCAACTACATCGTAAAGTTTGCAGACGACACCACCGTGGTGGGATGTATCTCGGGGGGGGACGAGGCGGCGTACAGGGATGAGGTAGAGCAATTGAGCAAGCTGTGCAAGGTTAACAACCTGCTGCTAAACAAGTCAAAGACCCAGGAATTCATCGTAGACTTCTGGAGGAAAAAGTCCGTGATCCTGCCCCTGCTCATCGACGGAGAGAGCGTGGAGATAGTCTCAAACCTCCGATTCCTGGGACACAACATGCGGGATGACCTGGCCTGGAAGGACAACACTAAAGGCACCATCAAGAGGGCACAACAGCGGCTATACACCCTGAGATGCCTCAAGAAACAACACAGCAAGCAGGAGATGCTGGTGGCCTTCTACCACGGCGCAGTGGAGAGTATCCTTACCTTCGGCATCTCCAACTGGTACCACAGCTGCACGGCAGCGGAGAGAAGCGATCTACAGAGAGTCGTGAGAACAGCACAGAGGATCACCGGCGCCCCCCTCCCCTCTCTGGAGGAGCTGTACAAAACACGCTGTCTCAGGAGGGCCTCCAAGATCTCCAAGGACCCGACCAGGGGCGGCGCTAGGGGGTGGCTACTGGGGCTCAAGCCCCGGATGTTTTCTGAAAAGCCCCGAATGTTTTACTTAAAAAAAAAAAAAACTTGAGTAACATGCAGTACCGGAGTCCAACAGAGAGGCAGCAGCTGCGCGACATTAGCCTGCGTACTGCGTAGCCTGCCCTGCCCTGAAGAAGAAGTGATCTCAATCAGTGCCTGACTTGCAAAATTGTAAGGATGGATATCCCAAAGTTGTTTTCAACAAAACAAGCGCCAAGAACTGTTGCAGCAGCAGTATCAGCAGCAAGAATGACATCACCAGCAGTGATGACATAGATGATGTTTCAGGTTTGTGAATCTTATTAGAAAGGTGACTGACTCACTGACACTACTTTTCCGGTTTGCTGATGCTAGCTGGCTATCATAACATAACGTTATGTTATAATGAAAATGAAACATAGCAAGGTACTGTTACGGTACATGGTAAGAAATCAAACAAAGGATAATACTTATACAAATAAAGTGAATAACAGGCTGATAGTCTTTGATATCTGCACTCTGGTTGACTGAGTAACAAGTGAAAAAGAATGATGTAACGTTAATGTTACAGCTAGTAAACATGGAGTAACCACATTAAGTATGCCCTTATGGTAGTATGTATGTATACAGAACATGACTCAAATCTATCCTAAGATGTAACGCTAACTAACTAAGTTTGTTTAATGTCCCAGGGGGGATTTGATTTCACAGTACTATACACAGGCCAACAATACATGTAATATATCGTCATATAACACAGGACAAGACTCTAAATACAATATAAGTGGTGAGCACAGAGTCTGCCCTGATATACATACTGTAACATAACTAGCCTCAGCCCATCAATTATGTAATTCTATACAAATATAAATGATGGTGACTGACTGACAGGGGGAGCTACGTGTGCTGACCTCCCTCTGTGCCCAGAACCACCACAATTAGTTTGCTTCATTAAAGGGTGTGAATGTATATGTGTTCTCCAGTGCCTTTTGTCCGCTTTAAGGTGGTGGTAAATTGAAGGTTGAAGGCAAAATTTTCCGGCGTGCTCCGCGCGCACATTACATTCTCCCTCTGGGCTAAGCCCCGGATCTCCTACGATCCTAAATCTGCCCCTGGACCCGACCCACCCTGGGCACGAACACTTTGTCAAGCTGCCCTCGAACAGGAGGTACAGGACCCCGGCCGCTAAGACAAACAGACTGAAGGACAGCTTCTACCACAGGGCCGTCAAGGCCCTGAACACAGAAAAGGCCTAAGTTCTGGGCCCAGGACAGTCCGGACGGATTGTATGGCAGCTAGTGCTGAGGCACAAACATGTACATTTTCAAGCCTGCAAACTGTGACACTTTAAAATAATGTGAAAAAATACTTTCTTGTGAAATATGACAACCCTAGTTGACTATCTGTGCAGTATAGTACAGTGGATTGTGTACATAGCCTCTATTGATGTAAACCAGCTCCTTACCTTCTTGTGATTTTATGCATCTATGCTTTTTCCAAAATGTGTTTCTTTTTCCTTTCCTAAACACCAGGGGAGCCTCCCCTCCTAAATTTCGTTGTTTGGTACCTGTACTGTAACAATGACAAATAAAGTCTATCTATCTATCTATTGGTGTCTGTCATGAGGACGAAAGAGGTGTCAATGGCGCCATTATTAGGCTGAAGTTAGGCCATTATTATCAGAAACATAGCCAAACCGTAGGATTGCCAAAATCAGTTGGGAACATCATTAAAGAAAAATTAAAAGCACTTGTGAGCTCAGCAATCACAAACAGGCTGGTAGGGCCAATGACAACTTCTACAGTGGAGAACCGAAGAATGCTCACCATAATTAAAAAGAACACCAAAATAACTGTCCCACAGATCAGAGACCTCCAGTCTCCAGGAGGTAGGCGTGTATGTGTCAGAGAATACCATCCACAGAATTCATTACCGGCCAAACTACAGACACTTCACTGCAAGGCACAAACCACTAGTTATCCTCAAAAAGCAGGTCAGGTTACAGTTAGCTAAAACATACTTTAAAAGCCTGCAGAAGTCTGGAAAAAGGTCTTGTAGACAGATAGTATGATCATGTACCAGGGTGATTCAAGAGAAAAATTTGGAGAAAAAAAGAAGTTTGCCCAAGATTTACAGCACACCCCCTCATCTGTGAAACAGCAGTTAGGTTTGGGCTTGTATAGCCGCCACTAGAACGGCCTAACTAGTAGGTGATGATGTAACTGCTGACGACAGAAGCAGAATGCATTCTGAAGTGTACAGAAACATCTGTCTTCTCTAGTGCAAGCAAATGCCTCCAGATTAATAGGATGGCGCTTCATCATATTGTATTCATTTATTTAACCTTTGTTTGTACTGTAAGAATACTGTAAGACAACAAACCAAAACATACTATGGAGTTTGTCAGGGCCAACAAATGGAAAGTTCTTGACTGGCCAAGTCAATCTTCCGATTTAAATCCAATTGAACATTTAATTTCCTGATAAGATTTTAGGCAAAATTACCTCAAAACAAACAACTTAAGATGGCTGCAGTACAGGCCTAGCAGAGCATCACAAGATACCCAGTGTCTGGTGGAGTCAAATGGGTGGCAGACTTCAGGTAGTTATTCCATGCAAAGGATGGTACACCAAATAGTAAACATGATGTTCACATTTGATAAATCTGTCCCATTACTTTTGGGTGCCCTAAAATAAGGGGACTAAATCAGAATCAAGCAAATCAAAGGCTTATTGATTGATGTATTGCCTTGAATCAATGTATTGTAGTGAAAAAAAGTATTGCCCAAGCATCTTAAAGTAATAATCTATGCTAAAGAAACAAGTTTGGAACTTTTTCAGAAGTGGAATGATTGTGGTCACCTTAAAAAAAGGTGGGTATGACAGACTGGGACAGGAATAGGTTGAATATGTTGAACATGAAGACATGGGTCAGCTGGTCAGCACATGCTCTGAGAACACGGCCCGGGACGCCCTGTGGTCCGGCTGCTTTGCGGATGTTGACACACTTGAAGGCCTTCCTCACATCAGCCTAAGCATAAACAGTGTTGTATTTTCTGAACGGTGAAACCCAATATGTACACAAATATCATCAAATAAAAGACTAACATCATGCATTGTTTGATTGTTTGAGTAATTGATTTAAAATCCAAACTCTTGGGAGTGTACAGCCAAAAGAACACAAAATGCTTCGCTGTCCCATTACTTACGCAGGGCACTGTATGGAAGGCCACAACAGTTACAGACCAAAAAAATAAAACACGAGAAGGCTGGGCTTTTTGGGAAAGATTTTAATAGTTATTGAATGTTCTACATCGTACAGTAAATATAATACAGTTACAAACTTGCCTTACTTCTGTCACCAGGATCACTAACTGACCCTAATCAACGACATAAAAACAAAAAACAGATTTACACTTCATATACACAAGTCTGATGTGGGTCTCTGCTTCAATACAATCCCAACCTAATGTTACAAAAATGTTCCACCAGCATTTCTACAACGTCGCAACAGAACGTTGGAAGATCACCGGGTCATTGGTTGGGAGGACTTTTTAATCTCAAGGTGCTGACTTTATTATTCAGTCTGGAAAATACTTTTTTTTTTCTCTTTTTTGTTTTTTGGAAGACACAAGAGTATACTTCTCTCTCTAAATTAGTGTTGAAATCAAAGTTTTACAAGGCTGAAGTTCATGACCAAAGGAAACGGAAACAGCAAAGTGATCACTACTCTGAAGTTCAACCTTGGGGAGCTTCTTAACCCCTGGACACTGAAACACTCAGGACTGCCACCAAGCTAACCTCAGCAGGCTGTGGACCCACACTACACGCATTAGCATTTCTCAATAAACATCAACTGTAATGTAAGTAGTTGACTCAGGGGCCAGCTTTCAGTCTACGATAGGCATGTACTGTGTCGTAGTGTTTCAATGCCTGGGATCAAAGAAGGAAAAGACCAGTTGCTCCCGACAGGTTGCCAGATTATTCCTCTCCCTACGCTCCTCCCACAGACTTGTGTTCTGAAATGTCCCCTGAAGCCCCCAGAGGCAACCCATTTCAGCTCGACCATAAAGATCCTCTGTCTTAAAAAATAATAAACATCAATCAATCAATAAAACCTTAAATAACACTTATGGTAAAAAGCGCTTAAATTACAGACCAGAAATGAAAAGTTATCATTCTTTTAAAACCTTTTTTTTCTCTTTTTCTTAAACATCGAGGTTATACTCATACACATGGTTGAATTATTTTGAGGTTTTAACCACCAAGACTTTATCACTCAGCATAGCATTCACATAGACTTGGACCTGTGCAACTATGCATTGTTCAGTTCTTGCGTCACATTACAAGTTCTAGTGAATAGCACTACAAAACCAAATTTGTCCCAAATGAAAAAAAGAAAAAAAGAAAAGCTCGGTGTGGTAGTTGTCACTCTAATAGTCCAAATCCTCAGCACAATACATGCACCTTTGTTACTCAGTTTCCATTTTATTGTTCCGGTTGGCTTAATGCTACTTGGAGGGGAGAGGGGAGGTTGGGTTAGTACTATACCGTCTAACCAGTGCTAAGGTCTGGAGGCCACTCTCACACAGGACTGCCTACATGACACAGACACACACACACACACACACACACACACACACACACACACACACACAAAGACAGACAGACACACACAGACATAAAGACACACACAGACATACACAGACATACACACACACACACACGCACACGCACACGCACACGCACACGCACACGCACGCACACACACCTTTCACTAGTGAATGCAAGTCATATGTTGGGAGTCATTTATAGTGAGTGCCTCTCATTGTCAAACTGAAATTCTCTCAAATCAGCAATAACACTGTGCCAAATGAAATGACATCTTGCGTTGTACATAGTGGTTAACTAGTTGCAACAGATCGAAATAAGCCTTTATTTCGATAGATATTCTCTCTGATGACGCTTACAGCTTGTGTATTCAGACCAAAGAGTACCCTATCAAATCAACTGAACTAAATGAAGTCTCTTAAACAATTAACGTACCTGTTTATTTAGCATAGATTATTACTTTTAGATGCTTGTGCAATACTTTTTTTTTTTTCTTTTTTTTTTGACACACTCACATGATAACGCTGATATGTGTTCACATACAAAGAGCCTCTCCTGACCCACTGAGACAGCTTGACCCTGCTCCGCCACAGACCCTCTGCCCACACGGACCTCACCCAAACCCCCTGCACTAGTCTGGGGGATGCTGGTCCCAGATGGAAAGGGACTTTTACAACGTTCTCTAAACCCCCCCCAAATGTCCTTGTTCACACTCCTCCTCTCATACCATGATTCTCTACTCATTCCTCACTTCCTTCCTCGGTGCCAGCTATTGTGTGCCCAGGAAACCGTGGCATCCTGGGCTGGTTCCATGTGAAAGACAGGCTCCTGCAGTCACAACTCTGCTGGAGAGAGAGAGGGCATAGGCAGCAACGTATCAGAGCAACACGCAAACCTGACCTTTTAATTTCACTAATTCTACAATTTGGGTTTAAAAAATAAATAAAAAAGGTTTCTAATGCACCCGATGGGTTCTCTCATAAGAAGCTTCTGCCTGCCGTCGATTTATAACAGGAAGGAAATACTACTTACTCAGAGGGTCCCGTTGCCTGAACATTATCAGAAACGTCCATTTTGAAAAGCCTAATTTCTTGGCGCAATTGTCTGGATTGAACACATCCAATTTGAGATCAGGCTTCTAGTCCTTCGAACCCTGAGCCAGCCTAACCACTTCCCTGCATGCTCACCACTGCCCTCTAGGTCACCAGAAGAACTAGCAACACTCCTAATGCAGTCATGGCTGTAGTTCTATGTAAACGCAACATAAAATCACATCCTTATTGCCAATAACACTGACCTCCAGCCCATGACAGTAATTCTGCACTGCTCGCTATGGGAGATGGGAGACATGCACAGGGTTGTGGGCCTGAGGACTATACAATTTGAAAACTTTCCTCTGCTATTGTTCACCATTACCCTTGTATTCCTTTCCTCTCTTTCATCTGTAGTTTGTTCTCATTTGTCCACCAGCTTTTTCACCTCTCATCCCTTTGAATCCTTACACTACTAGTATGTGTGGTCCCACTGACGATCCGATACCCCTGCACCTTTCTAGAACTGACAAGACTTGAACTGGATTCAGTTCAGTAGAGCTGATCCAGACAATACCCAAACCCTGCATCTATCTTCATCCTATGCCATCCACACATCTGCATGTGAGTGTATGTGTGTGTGTGTCCATGTCCTATGCCAGCTGTTTCTTTACAGTATGTGTGTGCGCGCATGTGTAAGTGCTAACTCAAATACCTATGTGAGTGTGTTTGCATGTTTTGGTGAGCTTAAGTGTGTACAAAATAACCACACACGTGGTTGCTCACACATCAGTAAACCTATATTTATATATATATATATATATTCATGTATCCAAGATATTTAAATTGCTTACTATACTCTAGTAGACGTACAAGCTAATTTTGTCTTCACTGACTTGAAAATGTCCTCTACATGGTGTGTAACTATGCTTACGGCATTCTCCTCCTAGTGGAGCTTACCACATTGAGACTGATATACAGTGGGTATATTCCAAAGAAGCCAAGTTAATGCACTGCTACAAGCTGGAAGACGACCCTTGTTTAACTTTGCTGGAAGATGGTGTGTTGGAACGTAAACCCGAATGGGAAAGCAAATCAAGAAGGTGTGAAAAATCAGGCATGACACTTGTACAGGCCCTTTCCAAAGGCATGACTTGAGAAACGACCGATACCCGCCCGAAAAAGTAAGATTTTTGAAACATTAGAAAATTTGGCAGCATACAAAGGCATTCCCACTGCTGAAGGGACTGGCTTTGCGTCGGAACCAGTGTTCAGAACCAAAAATACACACACACACGCACGCACGCATACAACCACACACAAACGTAAAAAAGAAAGAAAAAAAAAAGCATACAATGTACTATAACGCTGGTCAGTGTGTGTCTGGATTATAAGAGAGTCAAATTAACAAAACTAGTTAAAAAAAAACTGAGGCTGGTAAAAAATCAAATAAAAACCCATGAAAAAGCAGCTTTTCCAAATCACAAAAGAATGCATAAAGTGACCCTTGCACTTTAGTTTTTGTTCTTGCAGACAGACTTGGTGCTCCTCCGCCAACCCTCCTGCACCAATGTAAGACTTGAGTTGTTGTGAGCAATGTTTGACTCCAGATCTGAAAGAAAAAATGGGGGGAGGGTAGAGAGAAAGAGAGAGAGGTGGGGAGGGTAATAAACAAATGGAAGGAGAGAGGAGAGTTATACTTGAGAACACACTTCAAAGTCTTACGTCCAAATCAAAGCAAATGCGATCAAAGGCAAATGTATTTCTATAGCACATATACATACATAATGTATACTCGTATGAACACGAGATAAAATAACAATTAATAAGTGAAAAATAAAATGAGTCATCTATAAAATACTGTACAATTAAAAGCCGAACAAACAAAGTAAGATACAGTAACAATTTAAAATGTTCAGGTTTAAAAACAATAAATAAAACAAATCAATCAGTTAAAAAAAAGCCTAACTCTTTAAAATACACTAAATTAAAAGCCGAAGAGAACATAAAAGTATTTTTCCATTGATACAGATGGGACTGACCTACTGTCTAGTCACAGCAAGTTCCAGTGTTTTATTGCAGTGAGCGAATGCTGCCTCATCACTTTTGGTGCTCACTCTAGGAACTGTTAAAAGGCCAGCCTCAGATGATCTTAGGGATCTAGCAGGTTCATAAGGCACTAAAAAACTTGATATGTATTTTGGCCCTACACCATTCAGGGATTTGTAGACCAGAAGCATGATTTTAAAATCTATTCTGTGAGATACCGGGAGCCAGTGTAATGATCTAAGAATAGGAGAAATGTGATCAAAGTTCCTAGTTTTAGTCAAGACTTGCAGCAGCATTTTGAATAAGTTGCAATTGTCTAAGTGCCTGTTTGGAGAGTCCTGAAAAAAGGCCATTGCAGTAGTCTAACCTACTAGATATAAAAGCATGGATACGTTTTCAAGGTCTTGCTAGGACATATAACCCCTAATTCTCGCTATATATTTTTTTTTATATACTATTTTTGAGATGATAATATGCAGTTTTTTCTGTTGACTTAATGTGGGAGTTCAAACTTAAGTCTGAGTCTAAAATGACACAGAGATTTCTAACCTGATCTTTACATTGTATGGATGTAAAATGAATATGGGGAATAAATACATCAGGAAATAAATATATACAGAAATGAATGCGTAAAAGAATAAATAAATATATAAATGTATTATTTATTTATTTAGATTTGTATTTATGTATTACCTAATTACTGTGTATTTATTGATTAATTAAATGTTTTATTTATTTATTTCCTTATTACTGTGTGTATTAATTAATTGATTAATTCATTCATTCATTTATCTATCTATATATTTACTGTTAATTTTGACAGACTTGGTCCTCCATAGACAAGGTCCTGTCAAATCTTTTTCTTAAAGTAAATGTGATCCATAAAAGACTGTGATAATAGCTCATAATAGGCAGACATAATAGGGGGCTACATAAGAGTTGATCTACCGGTAATAATAATAATATTAATAATATATTTTATTTGTATAGCGCTTTCCTAGAAACTCAAAGACACTTGACATGAGGGAAACCAGAGAGAAAATAAAATAATAAACACAAATAAAGAAGATAGAAGTTGAATCAATCAAACTAATCTCGGAGCTGTGACTTACATGAGTGGCCGGTGGGTCTACCAGTGAGGAGGCACATAGCTGTACCCAGGTGTCCCCTGGGGCCGGTAGGTTGGTACGCTAACCGGATGGCCTCCCATGTGCTGAGCGTGCTGAGGTGTGGTCAGCAGGGTACCTGGGGACAGAGGAACACAGACATAGGTCAGAGGTCAACACCACCACCATCACCATCACCACCACCACGGTCAACTTCAAAGGCATCCCTCAAAGTGACCCACAACCAGTGTCATTTCATTAACAAAATATATGCGCCAACAAGCTTTTTTCCATGACGAAGACGAGACACTGATGAAACGAAAATGGGATCTGTAAAAATAAAAACTGTGACGAAATCTATTTTCATTTTCGTTAACATAAGACTAAAATGTTAGTGGTGTAGGTGGTCTAACGGACATTGAAATTGCTTGAATTCTTTTTTCCAATTGTGCATGCATCTACCGGTATTCTGCAAAATCCAAGCAAAGCAGTGCTTCCTTATGGGTCGATGACTAAAACTAAGAAGGATAAAAATGACATTAAAACATTAACTGCACTTCGGCTGATGTTGTGATGACGTGTTGTTTGGCTAGTTAACTAGCAGACTCGGAAACATTAGCGTAGTGAATTACTTGTGAAATTAGCATGCTAGCAGCTGTTTTAATATAAAACAGCCATGCCAAGATAAAGGCAATAGCTGACCAGTAAGCCCGCATATACCTTAATGCTATTTAAGTGCAAGACGCTATCTATAATTTATTTAGGGCCATATTTATCTATCTTTTATTTTTATTTATTTTTACATTTCGTAAATCCAAGATGGCGGACACTTT
>NC_137689.1:22995897-23033397 GCF_963989245.1 Nansenia antarctica | reverse complement strand
GAATGGTTTCACTTATCTTTTCATGAAAAAGAGAATCTTTACAACAAGTAAACTGACCCAAGATTCTAAATTCTTTAGGCGGCCTGCTGCTCAACTTCAGTCAAGAGTACACACCGAAACACTCACAAGTACTCACTCACACTCTCTCTCTCTCTCTCTCTCTTACACACACACACAAACAAACTGAACACTGGGACACTGAGGAACAGTACATCTCATTCTCATTTTGACATAACCAGGTTACATCTCACACCTCAGACAGACAGGTCATGATGAATAGTGCAGATGTTTTCGTGGCTATACAATGATTACACTATAACACCCGTGTGAAAGCCAACTTTCCAGAGCAGTTTCTAGAACATTCTAGAACACTCTGTGTGAATACTGGAATAGAGTCAAAGACTCTTATTAGAGCTTTGAACGTCAGATGCCCAGAGGCGGTGTGAGACTTAGACATTCTACAAAGGGGAACAAGAGAATTGACTTTCATGACAAGGTGTCGTGGCCTAGATCAGATGTCCTCCAACACTGGGAATATATGGACTCACACATTCTTGAGTGCAGTGGTGAGCATGTGGATTAGACTCTAGGAGGCAAAGAGGTGGAAGGTGCGTTCGTTGTGTGTGTCAGGGGAGGCAGAAATCAGAGAACGGGCCTCATTGGAACGCACGGAACGGAATGAAGAACGGTATGTTTTCGTTTGATACCCTTCTTCAATCCCTCCCTCCCTTTACAATGAGGACGGCCTCCGGTTCTACCTCCGCCAGCCTCCTCTGGTGTGTGTGTGTGTGTGTGTGTTTGTGTGTGTGTGTGATTTTACCTTTAGGGGTCACTTGCACTGCCTATCTGATGATGGCCGTGTGTATGTCTGTGTGGATGGTCTTGACTGCTGGCTTGTGTGTGTATGTAGGTTTGTGTGTATGCTAGGTGAGTGCAGGAATGTAGGTATGTGTGTGCGTGTGTGTACGTGCGTGTGTGTGTGTGTGTGTGTGTGTGTGTGTGTGCATGCCTTCTTACCTTGGGGATAGCCTGGGCTGCCAGTCTGGTAGAGGTTAGGTGTGTAGGTAGGAGCAGCAGTGGGATAACCCGCAGGATAGCCTGAGGAAAAACAGGAGAACAGAGACACTTAGTACATCCACTGAGTGACTGGTGTGTGTGTGTGTGTGTGTGTGTGTGTCAGACAGAAGGTCATAGGGAGGACATATGCAGTGTTTTCAGAGTGCCGGTGTGGAGGGGATAATCACAGCTTACTACAGGATGGAGACTCTGTCCTCACAGCCGTGTGACTAGTGATTTACCGCTCCTCCTGCACCAGATCTGTACACAGTATGGACGGGTCACTAAAGACCCACATCGTCTGAATGTCAAGTGACGCCGAGATCATGTTTTTTCGTCTCAAGTCTCCTGGTTTTCGCTTTGAACGGGGGTGGCGGTGAGAATCTGAATGAGAAATTCGACTTGAGTGGAGAGATGGAAAAGTGCATGACTGGTGAGTACCTCCCACACAAGTTCACTCTCTTCAGCACACTTTGCCAGACTCACTCGGTGGATTCCAGCTCGCCTTTAAGTCATACTACATGTCATTTGGGGGCCGCCGATAGCTGTTGTCCCACAGAACCAGAGCAGGTATTGATTGCGGGAAGAGACAATTACAAACCCAGCTGGGTCCGTAATCCACAGGGAGTTGTTACAAGAGGGAGAGATTACAAGAAATGGGGGAGATTTAGATCAGTGTGTGTGTGTGTGTGTGTGTGTGTGTGTGTGTGTGTGTGTGTGTGTGTGCGGTGATGAGGAGTTCATCCAGGAGGACATGGTAGAACATAAGAGGCAGGTCTGTCCACATCATCCGTTTGAACTGCGATACAACATGATATGGCACTCAGCAGTCAAAACCACATTTACAAGAACCCTCTTGTATAGCCGCCCCCAAGTGGACCCTTCTCTGCTAAGCTGTGTGTGATGAACTACCTGCCAGCGACAGCAGGGCTGAGAGAAGAGGAGACAGAAGGGGGGAGAGGGAGTGTGAAATGGTGAGAAAGAGGAGAGGAAAAGGGCAGAGAAAGACAGAGAGAGATGTATAGAGCGAGAGGGTGTGAGTGTGTGTGTGTGTGTGTGTGTGTGAGAGAGAGAGAGAGAGAGAAACCGAGGGAGAGGGAGAGAGATTAACCGTGTGTCTAAATTAGGCCACAACAGAATAAGCAACCCTACCTAAAGGGAATGTTCTCAATGGCTCTGTGCTGAACAAGCCCCATCCTCCTCAGTTATTCATGAGAGCCTGTCATTCCACACAGCTACTGCACTGCCTTAGATACCAGGGTGATGTAAAAGCAATCAGACAGAAAACATAACCATGCACCATTTCTCAGGAAAAGGAAACTAAGAGGAAAGGGAGAGTATGGGACAGTACATCTCGACGGTAATGAATCCGTTATGAATTGACGTGTTTTGTAAGACGTCTTTGGACAGGGTGCTACCTACTATTTGATGTGTTATGATACGCTCTTGTTGCGATATTAATACGTATAATGTAACATAGGTATTCATTGTATCGGTATTGTTCATACTATCAGAAATATCAATATCATAATATCATTAGAAGTACTCTACCTAGCCTACTAACCCTGCTAAAGTCGAATATCATTAAAAAAACGAAGAAAGTACCAAGAGCAGTGGCATACCTTGAACACACACACACACACACACACACACACACACACACACACAGTTAGTCAGAGCCAGACCCCCACGCCTCACTAATTAGCCTCCATATTTATGGAACAGCGTGTGACTATGGACTAATTGTGAGCAAAAGAGACAGCCAGAGAGAGAGAGAGAACGAGAATGGAGAAAGAGAGAGAGAAAGAGAGAGGATGGAGAGAGAGAGAGAGAGAGAGAGAGAGAGAGAGAGAGGACGGAGAGAGGGATCGCTTGGTCAGCAGTATCTGAGAATGACATGGAGGGGGCCAACCAAACACAGGCCCCCAACCCCAATCCTTTGGTCTGCTGTCCCTAGGGGTGTGTCTGCTGTCCCCAGGGGTGTGTGTGTGTGTGTGCGTGTGTGTGTGTGCGTGTGTGTGATCTGCAGCCTAAGGAAGAACAAGAGCAAGGGATTGTGGGGGAGGGAGAACCATAGCGCTGAGGGCACCTTTCAAATAAACTCTCTCTTATCAAATCCACTGCCATAGCAACAGCATGGACTATGAATCACCAATGGAATGTCAGTAACCAGTCTGCCCCCAGCCAAGGGGACGACAACACCAAGAGAAATCACATTTCCACACTCCTCTTCCTCCTCATTTCCACCCTCCTCTTCCTCCTCATTTCTTCACTTCTCGCCTCCCCCTTGTTCCTTTTTTCTTCTGCCTGTCATTTTACATGCAGGGTGCGTACGCACACACAGGGTGTGTTCGTAAATTCGCTGAGAGAGCGCCAGTGCGCACACTGGGTTCAACGTCATAAAGAGACCAAGTCATTTGATTGGACAAGAGGCATTCCATGAGTGCTAATCAGAATTTTCCAGAACGAATTTGACGAACGCAGCCACAGACACACACACGCACACAGGCAGTGGATCTGGATGCGGCCGGTGGTGGATGCGTCATTTGTGCATGTGAATGTTTCATACATGCATGTTAATATGTGACAGGAACACACGTCATGCTGGCTTGGAGCGACACTGCCGCTCACCAGAACGAAGCTGTCGACCATTACAGGAACTTAGCTATTCACTTGTACAATTCTACCTAAAATCTATTCTGATACCTAAAATCAAAAATAAAGTAAGCTAATCTTTAATCTTTTTGGGTGTGTATAGTAACACTTACACCCCTTCATCCCACCAGCTGTTTCCCTCACCAGAAATCTAGGAACACAAGTGTTTTGTGACCCTCAGAAGACCACTCATGGGGGGGGGGGGGGGGGAGTAGGAACTAGAAGTAGGAACTATTAAACCCCATAACTTGTGTGTCATTGGGGACACCTTCAATGCTGCAGCACGGTTGTAAGGATTGCTCTCTTGGCAAGCAAAACAGCATTTATCTCCATTACGGACTCAGTCATGGAGATGACAGGGGAGGAAAAAAATGGGAGAGCCACTGAAATGCAGTGAAGCACAAACGAAAAACTAACTTGTCTTAAGTTATTTCAGAAGTGAGACAAGTAGGGCGGGGAAAGGACGACGTGGGAAATCTATTGCCAGTAATGGTACTGGGAGATGATGAATGTGAAACGCTGGAAGGCTCCTGCCCAACCAGCTAAACATGCAATGTTTCAGACAAGCACTGAAAATCTACCAGATAAACATGCACACGGTAAAAACACCAATGTATTGCAAGCATACGCTTGTATGCATGTTTGAACCTACTGTGTGCATGCACGCGCACGCACACATGCACGCACAGACACACTGCAGCATCAGAGATACAGTGGTACGAGACTCAGACTTAAGATTGAAGGTTGCTGTTGTGTTTTTAGTGCTGGTACTCACCTGCGTATGCTATGTTTTTGGGGTTTCCATAGGGAGTCCCGGGTTGGACAGGACTGTAGACAGGATTCATACTGGAAGGTAGTCTCCCCTTACTGCAGGAGAGGGGAGAGAGAACAACACAGAGACAGACAGACGGTGAGGTGAGTGGGAGCTATTAGTCAAGGATAAACGGTACGTGAGCTCAGGCGTTTCCATCTCAGTGTTCTGTAGCCGACTGGAAGAAACACCTGGTTGAATTGCACCGTTGTTACGGTTACGAAGGTGACCTTTTCCTCATTGGACACTGTATGGATTCATCAACCCGTCATTCGGTCTCTGTTCATTGAGGGCGAACGGCCGTATGTGTGATGTGTGTGAGGACATCACAGTCGACCGAGTCGACATGTTAACTGGAACAAACACGGCGACACAAACAGATCGGACGCACACATACAAGAACGGTTTCGACTTGAGCTCCCTTTGTTTTCAATTCCTTTTTTCTCTATTTTCCCCATCACCATCTCTCCAGCTCTACAGAATCTTAACGTATTTCCAGCTCTCGCTCTCTCTCTCTCGCCCTCGTATACACACACACACACACACACACCTCTCACTTCCTCTCTCTCTCTCTCTGTCTGTAACCTGAGCTGGAGGCATTGTTCCAGATCCAGCATAGCTCCAGAGGACAGCCCAGGGACAACAGGATCTCCCCCACATTAGAGAGCACCATCCCACCCAGCAGCAGGCAAGAGAGTCAGGGGAGAACCCCCCTTCCTCCAGGGAGCCATGTTATCTTCCACACAGCCTTTTGTGGTTAGTCTCACATGGACTCTTTTATCTTCCCACAGCACTGGTGTCATACCTATACTATCCACCGGGGGAGGCTGGTGGAGGTAGAAATCGGAGGATGGACTCCCTGTAACGCATGGAATGAGGAATGGTATCAAACACACATCATTCCATTCCATGAATTACAACGAGGTCGTCATCCGATTTCGACCTCCACCAGCTTCCGCTGCTATCTACCTACTCCTCTTTAACTGGAACGGTCACCTTCGGCATTGTTGTTTTTGGGCATGCAAGGGTATCCATAGCGTTTGTGTCGAATTGTCGACAAACATTTTCCACCGACGAGACAGAGCAGGATGATTGGAGGAACGTAACTTGGTTGTTATGCTCTGTGAGAGGAGGAAGAACTGTGGCTGTCCGTTATCTGATATTAAATATGAAGCAGCAGTGAGGAAGCCAAAGCGACTTGGTACAGTACGCTACCCCTGGATTTATCCCAATGGGGCCGTTAGTCTGCTGTGTGACAATTGACGTGGAAAGTCTTGACTCCATAAAAGCAGTGGTTTGCAAGGATCAAAACCTCGGCGTCAGGTTGCTTTCATCTGTCCAGTTGTTTCACTTTAGTGGTCAAAACAGTTTACTTGAACAAAGAGTTTGAGGTTTACAGACAGTTTAAAAGAAGGAAAAAAAAAAAAAAAGGGAGGGAGGGAAGGGGGGGGGGGGGGGAACCAACTAGGACACAGACCAGTTGGGTATATTAATAGCCAAGACACAGCTGCAGGGAAGGCGCGATAGTGCTGAAATAAGAGAGAGAGAGAGAGAGAGAGAGAGAGAGAGAGAGAGAGAGAGAGAGAGAGAGAGAGAAAAAGGGACGGTCAGATAAGAAGAGAGAACAGATGGCAGGTTTTGCGAGGACGTATTAAAGCGATAAGTGAATCGATGAGATGGGACGATAATGAAAATGAGACGCAGAAGTCAGGAAACGGGGAACAACGACGGGCAAACGACAGATTTGAAAAGACGTGACGACGACATAAAGGACAGATAGTCTGGTCGGGATGGACAGATTAGACGGCATGATGGATGGCGACATGGAGGAGGTGAGAAGGATGCAATGATGAACAGAAGGAGGAGGTGCCACTAATAAACGATGGGTGTGGATATTTACGACTGGTTGGGGGAAACCGGAAAGTGACTGATTGATGGCCTTTTGAGAGGTGATAAACCGGCCTACTGGCTATAAACTACAACTATGGAGGCCATACATCACACATACTACATGGGCCAGTGTACTGAAAATAAATGGGGCAGCTAGCATCTTGTAATGTTACCCAGGCAAATAACACAGGACTAACAGTGTTAGCCTGCTACCCACTCACTGCAGTACGGCCAGCACCCACCTCTGCCTTCCCAAAATAAACTGCCAAAAAAAACACGGCTCGACTACACACACAGCACCAAGACTCTGTGGGCTCCAAGAACATGACGGAAATGTGCCAGTTCCTACTGCAGTCTACGATACCCAAATAAGACATCGAAATGCTTCATACCACCACCATAATGCCTTTACTTTTTATGCAGAGGTACATGATTTTAATTAACCTTATGACACTATACATTTTCAATCTCTAGGTAGTGGTTATGGAGATGTCAAGGAGGGAGATGAGTATTGTGGAGGGTTCAGTATGAACTGCTGATGAGTTGAAACGCAGAACATGCCGGGAGGAGAGAGAGAGAGAGTGGAGTAAGAGAACACTGAGTAAGCACATCCTCCCCCGTTTCTGTGGTCCGATGGATCGATCCTAGCACTCCTTTCACTGACTGGCTAATGATGGATCATCCGTTCGGGGGAGGACATAGTGTCTCGTAGGGGCACCAAAACAAACCATCAGCGATTAAGTATATAGTAAATCTAATATACAATAAAATATCACAAGATGGAATGATTGGGATCATTTCTCAAACACAAAGACACAATAAAGAGAACAAGATCATCAACATCCATTATCAAAGCTTATAACAGAAATAAAACCACAAATATTCAGTTTATTAAGCACCAACTAATTTCTTTCCTTATATACAGGAAAAATAGAAATACATAAGTAGATAGAGTGATATACACTCACTGAACACTTTATTAGGAACACTATACTAATATTAGGTAGGGGCTTTGCTCTCAAAAAAGCCTAAATTCTTTGTGGCATTGATTCCACAAGATGTTGTAACCATTCCTTTGAGATTCTAGTCCATGATGACATGATTGCATCACGCAATTCCTGATTTTTCAGGCTCACTTTCAAGCTGTGAATCTCCCCTTGTACCGCAACCCAAAGGTGTTTTATTGGATTCAGATCCGGTGACTGGGAAGGTCAGAACACTGAACTCATTGTCAACCTCATGAAACCTGTTTGACACTACTTTTGCTTTGTGACATGATGCATTATCGTTATGCTAGAAGTAGCCATTAGAAGATGGGTACATTGTGGCCATAAAGGGATCCACACGGTCAGCAACAATACTCAAATAGGCCGTGGGCAAAGTGTGCCAAGAAAACATTCCCCACACCAATACACCACCTCTATCAGCTTGGACTGTTGACAGTTGTACAGAGAAGTTCCTAATAAAGTGCTCAGTGAGTGTATATAAATCTCTCGTGCTCTCGCTCTAGGCATCTAATAAAGGTGTGGTCGTTTACTGTACATTGCATATTTTGCATTTATCACATTGAAACATTTTCATTGAAGGACATATTTGGAGGCTGGTGAGAGGGTCAAGGTAGAACCTCTACCACACACCTGGCTCAGGTCACCACATGAAGGGAAGGAGGGGAAGGGGGGTAAAGCATTTGAAGTTGTTCTACACTGACCTCTTCAGGTTCTGAGCACTTTCGGGTTGGTACAAGAAACTGAATTGGTCGGTAGGGTGCCCGCCGGCCATTCTTGGGGCAATGCTAGTGTAGGAGCGGAGGAAATGGCAACGCAAATCTGTGAAATTAAAAGAGCAAAAGAATAATGATTATAACAGAAGCAAACAAGAGAGAGACAGAGAGGGAGAGAGAAAGAAAGAAAGAGAGAGAGCTATAGGGCATGAATGCAGCAAAAGAACAGAGATAAAAGGAGAGAACAAGAGAGAGAGAATGAGAGAGAAATAAAGAGAGGGCATGATAATTACACAGAAGCAAAAGGTAGGTCCAGAAGCACAGAGCACACATGAAGCATGACAGCGGTGTAAATGCAAAACTGTGAACAGAAACCGAAGAGAATACCCATGGTGTCACTCACACACGCACGCACGCACGCACGCACGCAGGCTACTGTTGGAATATGTGCCGCTGGAGTGAATAAGATCTTCATTACAAAGTGAGAGTGACATTTCCGACATCATCATGTTCACTGTGACAGCCTTGGGCTCTGCCTTAGGCTTACCTGTTTTACAACCATCAACATGATCCTGATCCACTAATTGGGAAAGCATACGCAGTTCATCCAGATCTCACTCATCATCTCTGATCTCACCCATGTACCATACGCCACAGAAGTTCAGAAAGGCCATGTGACCTTTAAGAACACACCCCTCTAGTACCTTTGGAACCTCACCATACTCCTCATCCATTCACCAAGGACAGTACCATCTTTTTATTGAATTATTATTATTATTTATTTCAACCTGGTCATCGTGGTATCACGACCACGGGCTACACTGTGATAAACGTGTGGCAAAAATGACTGGAGAGTGGCTATGACTCTTTCGCCCGGTAGCGGGGTGCATCGTTGTCACTAGGCTGTGTTGCAGGATCACTCTGATGGTGGAGTGCGGCTGCGGGGGGGCTGTATCACCGCCCTCGCAGGTGGAAGATTGATTCCTGCTTTTCGTTTTTTCGCACCAGCGGCAAATGAGTGTTTACATTCTTACCACCCACGGGCGGCAGACGACATCAGCTATTCTAGTCTCTGAACACCCCGCAGTAAGGTAAACACTGGGTAAGTGAGAGTGGATTATCATCACGTTCCAACATCTACTGTATAGGATTCACCATTTTATTTCACGTTCCAACATCAACAGCACAGAGGTTATTGCTGGGGTGTTTTTGGACATACCTGTAGCAGCCTATAGGATGTACCCTACATGTACGATTGTTGAATGTGCCCCCCCCCCTACACCAAACCACCCTCAAGACCACCAGGACCGAGCTCCGGACCTGGGGTGATAGGGCCTTTTCAGCCGCAGCCCCGTCCCTCTGGAACGCCCTCCCCAACCACATCAGACAGGCCAACGCCCTCCCAACATTTAAACAGGCCCTCAAAACCCACCTCTTCAAGCTCGCCTTCACCAGTTAACCCTCTCCCCCTCCCCATCCCATGTGTCCCCAGCACTACCTTAATTAGGCCCCTATACTTTCTTCCATTTACCTTTTGTTTCTTTTTATTATTACTACTTGATCTTTTCAGTTTGTAAAGCGTCTTTGAGTGTCTAGAAAAGCGCTATATATGTCTAATGTATTATTATTATTATTAGTATTATTATTATAGTATATTGGAGCAAGTTCAGAGGTACAACATTCCAAAAGAACACTCTGACAGTCAGTGAGGTACACACACGCATTCCACCCCTGAACTTCCTCATAGGAGAATCCTCTGAGTTTGTCTGTCAGGTTCACATCAAACCGCAAGCAGACAAACATGGGGAGGCAGACCTAACAATGCCTGAGGTATGTTAGCACAGGCTCAACATGGGACAAGCTAGCTAGCGAACACTTTGGAAACCTACCCCCCCTCTTTCTTTCTTTCTATCTCTCCCTCTGTAGTAATTTCTTCTCCACCTCCACTGAGCTAAATTGAACATGTGGAGGAAGAAAGGAGAGGAGTGAACTCGTTACATCAGAGAGAGAGAGAGAGGGAGAGAGGAGATGAGGTTTCACTCCTCCTTTTATGAGAGCAGAACAGATAGGGGAAGTACAGAGGGAGAAGCAGGCCAGGTTGCAGCAGCCAAGGACTCCAATCTTTCTTTTTTTTCTTCTTTTTTTTTTTTTGAATAGAAACCTCCCTGAGATGAAGATTATTCCAAAGCCAGCAGTCATCCAGAGATTAATGATCTCTGCACACGTTGATCCTACACAGCTCATCACTTTGAGGTGTGTGTGTGTGTGCGTGCGTACGTGCGAGTGTGCAAAGTTTGTTTGTAGCACTGCACTTGCATACTTGTGTGTACGTAGCGAGCGTCAGCGTGCACGTGGATGTGTACACATGCGGGGACACATGTCCCTGCATCCCCTGGCCTCCTGGAGCAGTCATCAAGGGCAGCCCTAGGCCACCTGAGGTGAGAGAGAGTTCAGAGTCTCCGAGCCTATCGTCCCTTGAGGACTCAAGCATCGGGCCAATCAGCTTCTCCACAATGACCTGACCCCTCCCCTTCACCTCCTCAGTCAGTTCAGTCAGTCAGTCAGTCCGTCCGTCCTCATAGCCCCGGCCATGTTTCACAAACATCCTGGCCAGAGGCCAACTCATTATTTGCAGTATGCACTATGTACATAATATGCGAACTAAGGACAAAGAAACACAGCTCGGAGTCTTTGAAACGGCCCTGGTGGGGCCCGGCTGAGGAGGAGACACACAGTAGAGAACATAGTAGAATAACACAAAGAAAGAGCCATTTACACCATTAAGACATTAACACATGAGCAAATGCCTCTCCGCAGATAATTGAGCGCCCCCACAGCTCCCGGGCTGATTTCGCACTGCCCTCTGGAGCCCAGCGGAGCACACAGCACCTAGGCAGATGGCGGAGCACACAGCACCTAGGCAGATGGCGGAGCAGCACATTCTGTGCACGTTACAGTCCAGACCCGACAAGGTTTACCTGCTGAACCGCAAGGAGGAGTATGTTCACAACCGTGTGGGCCTTCACGGTCCTCCGTGGCTCAGCATGGCGCTAACAACGCTTAGGTAGTGGGTTCGACTCCCGCTGGGGACCACCTATACTGAAACATGTACGCACTCCCCGCAATGGAAGTCGTAGCTTAATCGGGCATATCCATCAATCATGTTTTACAGCTGACATCCAGTCTTGAAGTGAACACAGCTGAAGCCCTTGTTCAACCCCAGCACTCCCATCATGCTCAGGGCACTGTGTCCAATGCAAACCCAATGCAACTGTCACGTGGGGGGCTTTCATTTTGGCTGTTGTTTTTCATCATATCTGTGTAGTTTGTGCGAGGTAGCTTTGAATGAAGCGAAACAAAGAGAGGGATTGTGACGTTATGAGACAAAAATCTGATATAGACTGGCTACAGGCGCCTGCCCCGGGCCCTTGGTACCATGACTCAGGGTGCTCTGAGATACCCACCAGGTAAACAAACAAAGAGAGTCGCACACGCACAACCACCAGAGCCGAATGATAACGAGAGTATATAAATAATACATTTGAATAAAAGGGAGAAATCTCCACCTCCCAGTGGCATCTTCAAAGACAGGAGACAAGGGATTTGTTCAGTTGGTCATCGCCCCAGGCATGTTGGTTCATCACTTTCTCACCCTCTATCGCTCGCTCACTCATTCTTTTCTCTGTCGCTCGCTACTCACTCCCTCTTTGTGTATGCCAAGCAATGCTTGTGTTGCTGGTAAAGGGAGCAAGAGCCTAAGGGTTGAAGCACATCCCTGGTTTTCAAAAAGACAGGAGTGTAGTGGGATACACTGCACATGGAAACTGGAATAGTTCATCTAGGTTCAAAATCCCAACTGGGCCCCTTAGCTACATGGGTAATTAGCACATGTATAAATCAGTATCTTAGTATATGGCTTAGATCACAAATACTTGCATCTCTCTCATACAATCCCATCTAAGGACACAGGTTTGCATGACACCTTTACAAACCTGAAGGCTGAGAATCAGTGGTGCACATGCTACCAGAACAATGAGGGGATGTTTGGTAGCGCAAAAGATGACATGCCTGCACAGGCCTGGGGCCTGTATCTGATGCTAGGTTCCCAGATCTCTGTGCATGAGCCGCTTCAGGTGAGTGTGTGATCTTTTCATTTGGATAGGTGATGATGCAAACAGGGCAAACAAGATCCAGAATAGATATCAGGCCGTTTTTCTCAGGCAAGGCTTAAGCCTAATCCTAGACTAAAGGCATCTTCAATGAAGATTTTACATTGAAAGTGTGATTTAGTCTACGACTAGCCTTAAGCCTTGTCTGTGAAACCGGCCCTTTAAGTCTTACAGCAATGCACTACCTCACTAAAATTATTATTTAAACAAATAATAAGTGTGGATGTTCAGGAGAACCTGTGCTATTTAGAGACAAATGTTGGCAAATGATTCGGCTAATATATATTCAAAAATAATTTAAAGATGGGATGATTATAATAATAATAATAATAATTTAAAATACTATGGTTTGCTGATTCTGAAATTACAATAGGCTTGTCCACTGAAGAGGTTATTTTGCCATCGAACTTCCGAAATGGATCACCACCGCAAATAGGAAAAGTCATAACAAAAACATCAGCAGCTAATACACGCATACAAAAGCCTTCATCTAATGTCAGCTCTTGTAATACACAGAAATACTTATTTTTATTAAATTGACGCCGATTACACCAAATGAAACTATCATAATCGGCCTTTGTTCGCCCTGTCTGTTAACTCGGTCCTGAAATAATTGCTGCGCTCAAAATTTCACTTGGGTTTTTAAAATGGTCACACAGTCAAATTCCCGACACCATTTTGAGCCGCACGTCTCTTTCCGAATAGCCAAGCTGCTGCTGCATGAGTAGGGAAAACGTATAGCCGGGACAAGAGGTCGGCGGCAATTCCTCTGCACTCGCTCTGAGACACTGTCACGTTTTATAATGCATCCTTGAGATTCACTCGGTGCTCTGTCGCCTATAACACCCGCAATAACATTATTGAGGACACATCATCCCACATTGTTACACACTTACAATGCACGTCTCTTGTTATCTCAGCCCAGGAGCTAGTAAGATACAACGTGTGATTCATGTATAATATTTTCCACCGTGCATGACCATTACATTTTTTTTTTATATAGATGCATAGCTGAACGAGAAATGTACGTTATAAGGCAACATCAGTCTATAAAACTAGTAACCCGTCGGGAAATCATACTCACCAAATATCCAAAGGGATGTAAATTGTGTTGTAGTGTCTTTATTTCTATGCCGAGTGCTGTGTTGTCACTATTTTCCCTTGTTCAATGCTGGCGGTTTTCTCCAAGGTTCGCTTTGGTGGTTTCTCATAAGCGGCGTTGGTAACATCGACATCCACACAAAGTGGGGGGATGGGAATATTGAGAGAGAAGGAGGGGTAACGGAGGGGGCAGTAAAGCTTGCAAACACAAGGGGAGGAGGACTCCTACGTGCCAGTCAAACAGGGACCAATACAGCACTTCTCACTCTATCAATCATCACTCTCAAGTTCACTGGAGTTGGATTTAGAAAATGATAGCATGATCCTTGATTAAATCTTGTATGATTTATGTGGGCTCACATTTCTGTATGCAGACTCTACTCTACTGTAATGTGAACTATTTAATATATAATTTAATAATATTTAAAAGAGCTTTGACCACTCTGTGGACTTGCCACATTTCACCACAGAGAGCGTTTAATGTAGGTTATAGATACATTATTTGAAACAAATAGAAATATTTAACCGTTGCCAAGTTTGGGTGTGAGGCATTTCAGACATGTTTCTCTTCTATGAGTGTTATCTCTTGGTCATCGAACACCTGTATTACTGCAATGTCTCCATCATGCAAGCTAATGAGTCCCATGAACACTGATAGGACTGAGATAAACATCTGATAAAAATGGCAAGTCAACCAAAAAGATCACTTCTCAATGCACCACACATAATCATGAAACAGTGGCCTGTTGGTCAGGTAGTTCGTAATCATGGAAACAATGGGGGAATTCACCTGCCTCCTCAGCAGCTTATCTGTAGTAATAAGGGTTGTATGGTGTTAAATGCACTGGAGAAGTCAAAGAACATGACCCTCACAGTGCTGCCAGCCTTCTAAATGGGAGTGAGCTCTGTGTAGCAGGTAGATGATGGCCACACCAATGTCTGCCTGGTTGGCAAACTACAGGGGGTCCAAGGATGTCTTCACCAGGGGCCTCGTGTGTGCTAGCACCAGTCTTTCCATGGTCTTCATGATGTGGGATGTCAAGGCGACTGTTCTATAGTCATTCAGAACACTGGGGTTCCTTGTCTTTGGCACCGGTACCAGGCAAGATGTTTTCCACATTGATGGGACGTTTTCCAACCATTTCCTAAAGAGGTGCTGGAGTACCGGTACTCCCCACAGCTGGTTCACGCAGATTTTGAGCACACTCTGGCTCACACAGCAGCCCTCCTGCTGCGGAGTTACCTCAGCTCTCGTTTCACCTGAGCCATACTTGTAAAGATACTGGAGCGGGGATTGTGGGGGGGGGGGGGGGGGGGGGGTCGTTGGCTGTGGCAGTCCCATGTCCAATGCATGCCTGTTTGACTTCCTGTGTCTGTCCAAATTTGCATACTGTATGTATTGCTAATTCTTTAATGCTGTTAGTGTGCTTTCTGCTGTGCTTAATGTTGTGCGGGTTTATGTGGATGTGTGACGCTGTCCCTTTTAAACTTGATGCTGTGACTGTAAGTGGAGGAGGTGTGGAGATGGATGGATGTTTTAACTGTGCTGGAAATGCTTGGATGTGTGCCACTGTCTGTCGTGTGTGTTCTTTGTTTTTAACATATAACCTGGTTTCTTTTCAGCCCCTCCCCCCAAGAGGCTTTTGTCTTTTGCCAGGCCGCCAATGCAAATAAGAATGAGTTCTTATTGGCCTGCCTGGTTAAATAAAGAAAAATAAAAAAAATAAAAAATAATAATAATTTAAAAAGCAGTGGTGTCAGGGGTAGAATTATGGGGGGTGCAGGAGGAGGAGGGGAATGAAGGGGTGGTGTGAATGGAGTCAGAGGGGCTGCAGGGGGAGATGGAAGGGAGAGGGTACTGGATGGGACAAATGGGTAGGTGAGAGATGTGAATGGGTCCAGACAGGGCAGGGGGAGGAGAGGGGGCATCTGGTCCCGTAGCTGACCAGGGCTTGAGGAGCTGGGGGTAGGAGAAGGAGGATGGAGTGGAGAGTCGTTGGAGGAGCTGGGGGGAGGGACACAGTGAGCCCCCAAGTCAATCCTGTTGAAGAACTGGTTCAACTCGTTGGCTCTGACTAGATCTCCAGCCACGGGGGGTCGTTAGCTTGCTTGTAGCTTGTGATCTTCGTCACACTGCTCCTCACCTCTCTTGTGTTGTTGTCTTGCAGGCCGGCCCCCAATCTACCACCTGTAGGTGTCCCTGCTTTCCTTCAGCTTTTCCTTGAGCTTCCTCTGCACCTGCTTCAGTTCTTTTTGATCTTAGTTTTCCCCTAATTGTAACTGTAAAAGCCATACTATAAAGAGTTGAGTCTGATCTCCTCAACTTGTTTGTAAGGCGTATATACAGGTGAAGGAACATGAGTGAAGCCAGTGTCCACAAGAAAGAGCTAGAGTACTCACTCACCTTGAGTCCGATAACATACCACCCCTTACAGAGACGACGTGTGGTGTTCTTAGGTGGCTCTTCACACTGCTCTGTAAGTGAGATTTGAGGCAGGGCAGGTTGAGTGATAGGGTTAGAGTAGGCCTGTTACCTTAAACGGGACAGGAAAACTGTGGGGTGTGTCTGTAAATAGTCTCAAAACATAGGGCTACTTTGTTGCCACCATTGGCTTTTTTTCCCCCTTCTCTTTAGCATTTATTAGGCCTACTATATCCCCCACCCCTATGGTGCTTATCAGAGGTCTTATGAGAAGTCGTCAGTGTTGATGGGCTATAGTGTTTGACCATCTGATGTGGTGTTATAGCACACACTATATCACTGTTGACTTGCTAGCTATGAGGAACAATTAAGTAGGCTATCTGTGGTAATGGCTGGCTCATGCACCATCTAGTGGCCATAGGGTGTAAATAAACTATAAATGGAGTCCTTATGCTGAAGGTCAAACCCTGAGGGAAGGAATCCAGTCTTCCCACCATTGATAAGGTTCCCACACAGTCCTTTCGCCAACATTCCAGTCACTGAGGCAAATATCATTAGAACATCTGGCTAGCGTTTCTCTGCATCAGGATGCCCTTCATGTCTTGTACTGAATGACAATGGAAACTGAACTAGGCAAATCATGAACGAATCATCAACATGAATTCAGGTACATATGGTATTACAGCGTGATGAGCAGAATTCCAAATACAACAGAATAAGAGAATACAAGCATTGATGTTGCTTCTCCAGTCCTGCAGCAGCATCTAGATTCATCCCAGTGTCCAGGTCATCTCAATCTCACAACAAATACTACACTGACGTGAGTCATTGACCATGATAACAGTTCCAGAAATAAGGTCAATATTACCTCAGCAGATTGACTCACTAGCAGGGAACAGTCAGGAGTCTTGTAGTGAAGTTTAATATAGAGACAGGAACATTCTCCATTGGCTCAATGTATAGTAATTCACCTTGTCATATCTACTGGTTTTACTTTGGCATAATTGAGCATTATTGTACATTTTGGACTGAAAGTGTGTGTGTGTGTGTGTGTGTGTGTGTGTGTGTGTGTGTGTGTGTGTGTGTGTGTGTGCGTGTGTGTGTGTGTGTGTGTGAGAGTGTGTGATAAGTGAGATGTAAAATCACTATAAAAAGAAGTTGTTCACTCGCATTTAATTGTTGTAAACAGATATACATACACACAATAACACAAGTGACAAAAGAAGATGACTTGGCAAAAGGAGGAGGAGGAAGGAGGTGTGAGAAGCAGGAAGTGAGAACATTCCAGGCAAGAGAAAGGATGATGACTCAGTTGAGAAGGTGTGGCCAATCCAGGCCTCTAATCCCGAATTATCTAGTAAATCAACCCTCTCCACCTCTCACACCCAGATTACCTCAATGGGCCAGAATTAAAAAAAAATACATTGTCTTTCTTCCCCCCCCAGAGACCTCACCTCCTGTTCAGCCACAGCTAAGGGAATATTCCACAGCCTAGTTTGGTAAACACACTCCTAATCCTCTCAGGTTTTCCTCGGTGGATTACTTGGGTAAAGAACTGCAACACTGACAACTCACCAGACCTATGGCTCTGCTGAAGTCAGGCTGGATATGGAGACAGAGTGAGTAGCTTCTATGACTTAACCCTAACCCCTGATATGCATGTTAGTACATTCAACCTGTTAGGGAAAACACAGACAACGGAAAGGAATTGATTCTCAATTGACCAATCCCATTTTAAGGTGGACACCCAGAGACAAACATAGCGTAAGTAGTTGTGTGGGTAGGATGAGAGGGATAATGTATACGTGTTGATTTAGAATGCTTTGATTGAGTGTAACACGTCTTGTGTTTGCTTAGTTTAAATTTGTGGCCCTGGGTGAGAAAGAATAGTGTGCTTCGTGCTTGCTCATCGACTCAATTGCTTGGCAAGCCCCTCCAGAGTCTCAGCTGACGTGTGCAGCGTCATGTCAATAGAGGGTGCAGGAAATGGGGTAGAGAGGGGACAGGAAGAGACAAGAGATAATTACAATGAGCAAGTATTTACAAAAGAAGGATGGAAGGATTCAATTCAATGTAATTCAATTCAAATCAAACAACTGTATTTATCCTACATAATGAACATGATCATGTTATGCCTGGAGTATTCAATAAAGAAATACAACAGATTTCAACAGCTTTAATTAATACAACTGTATTCATAACTTCCCTGCAACATTGTGTCACAATACTGTGGCTGGTGCATTTTCATTCTTGATGAGATGTTAATGTTTCTGGAAGGTGAACCCAATCCCATTTCCCTTTTTTACCCCTACCCCTTGTTTCGGAGTGCCACTTGCTTTTAAAAAAATCTCTGTTTGGAGGGCTATATAGCCCTACCACTTGGCCCTACCCCTACATGAAAACAAGAATTGGGACACCCCTACCCTGCATGTGAATCGAGGGTCAAGGGGGTGAAATGGGATTGGGCCTATGTCTGTTATGAAACTCCAATCCTCACTCTGTTTACCCATAATCCAATTAACTGTCTGTGCTAGCGAATCAGTGACTCACTGAGGCCACAAGCCAACCCCCTGGGTATGCATATACTCGAGAAAATAACAACCAAATACACAGACCAATTACTACAGACCAGGGTATAATTTGCTCTCCTAACATGGGACTACTTCTTTTGAGAGGAGCTGTTGTTGAAATCATTATTAGCTCACTTATAGAGCATTATAAGTATACATACTGTATACTTGTACATTATCCCAAACTGCCAGCTTGTCAGATGCTGAATTGACCCATATACTTCATGCATTCATTTTACCATCATCCCTCCACCCACTCCACCTCCTTCTTCCTGCTAGCCTCCGTCCTCAAACGCTGGAAGTTGAACTGGTGTGACCTGTGGATCGATGGGAGCCTCGTCTTCTACACGGATGAGACCAGGCGAGACTATCAGCACCGTGTGGGCCTCAAGAGACACTGTGTGGATGTTGTGGCCGGTCTAGAGTGTGGAGGTGAAGAGGGGGGGTCATGTGTGTGTGTGTGTGTGTTACAAGATGAACCATTGGTGTATGTGTCTGTGTGTCTAACCCTGGTTGGTTGTGCTGCACAGGTGTGAGCGCCCCAGAGAGGCACCCCAGGGAGAACCTGTTGGTGTTGCAGCTTAGACGTGGCTCTCTAGTCGTCATGTGTGCCAACAGCATGGACGAAGCACTGTGAGTCGCCGTCGTCCCATTGTCCTGTCACCCTGTCACCCTGTCCCCCCCGCCCCTCCAGTTTTCCCTCTTCTATCCATTCTCTCCACCATTTCTTACTCAGTTTTCTTGTCTTCATAGAGCATGGCAACTGACAATAGAAGAGGCAAGACGGAACCCAGTAAGTTTGACTTTCTGTTAATTAAAGGTTCATCCAGAGGACAACAAACGTATCATGTGTTTGCTTCATCCAGGGAACACCTCTGAATAACTCAAACCAGTTATGGACTTATTTTGACAAAGCAACAAGTGCCACTGTGTTTTCATCATCACACTCCGTGGACAGATGCCATGGCTATATACACTAGCAACACTTCTAGGACTTTAATGTCTTACCACTTCTACTCAGGTGTTCACATACGACCCATACAACGACTCCTACCAGTCAATCCCACTGAATGGCCACAGCGCAGTCTATATGACACCTGGATCAGGTGAGTGACCAGAGTGTCCATCTTTGCCTGCTCTTATATGAATCTTCTTCTCCTTCTTATTCTGCCCCTCTGTCTCATCCTCCCTCTTAAGGTTGCCACCATGTGCTGATCCACAGAGACCCGTTCGATGGCATAGGAGAGCAAATAATGATGGGGATGTTGGCTGGCCTAGCAGCAGGTGCAGCGATGCGTTCTTTCCTTTGGATGCCCTTCTGCTTCTACTGAGAGTGCTTCCACAGACCAGACCATGTACCTGAGCTCCACTAAGGCTCTACTTCCACAAGCAGGCAGGCAGAGCTGGGGGACATCCAGGCTGCATATGACTGCTGCTGTATGCCTCACTTACTACAAACATTATTTTAAAATATATATATTTCTCACATTGTACATTTTTTTCCTGTTCCAAGAATAAGGGTCGATTCTGTTATCTGGGTTCCATGATGAGTATGTTTTGTCAGTATGTGTTTGTCTTGTCAAATTGATCAGTGCGAAATGAATGAGAAAGCAATATGATGTATATTACACACACTATACATGTATAATTGTATATTATGTATGTTAAGCCCAGAATGTACATTGCAAAAACCAACATGTGACTGGGCCTGGTGAAAAATGTGTAAAGTAGGGCATGGTAATTTTTCTGTTTTTTCCAGATTATGAAGCTTTCAAATACATTGAAATCTGAAAATAGTTGAAGAAGATATGCTTATTTGATTGTTGGTTCAGCTAAGAAGGTACATAGCTATGAACATCTAACTGCATGTTTAGTACATCGCAACATGCTGATAGAACATCAACATGCTAAAAACACATAACTAAGGGCGCTTAGGTGGCGTAACAGATTAACAAGCGTTAATCTGTTAATCTGTTATTAAGATTAATAAGCGTCAACCATGTAACCGCAGGGTTCCCGGTTCGATTCCAGCTGCTGACATATCCTGCATGTCATCCCTTCTCTCTCTCACACCCATCCTTCCTGTCAAAATCTCTACTGTATCTGTCAATAAAAAGAGAAATATGAGTGGGACTGCCCCACTCAGAACAAAACACGTAACTACACATAATTAGATGATCACACAGTCCTTGCTTTTGAACACGTCCTAAAACGTAAGTTTGTTTAAAAGCTGTGTATCACTTGCCCAGTCGCCTACGGCAGACGATACAGTGAGTCCAATTCACAAAGTATAAGTATTTAGTGATCCTAAACTTTTTTTTTAAAGAAGCTTTTTGGTCTTTTGCACACCAGACCGTGTCACACATAACCACAGCTCTTAGTGTATGTTCATAACTCTCTGCCTGAGAGTCGTGGTACCCCATGGAGCACTTGACTGCATGCCTAATGTAAGCAAGTTGTGTAATACAGTGCAGTAAATGATTCAGATGCAATCACTTTTCATATACAATTAAAGTTATATTTTTATGCTCACGCACAGTTTTTGATTCCATCCTTGAATGCAGTGCAGTTGTTATTGATCAAAACAAATCTATGCCTATGAGACTGCTATATACTGTACATCTAGTACAGCAAGTGTGAAAATACACATCACAAACAGTAGGCCTAAGTCATACAAACTGTTGTCTGTCAGTTGTCACAACCCCTCCTGTGAGTTATAAAGACTATCTTTGAGTATAGACATAGATACTTACGTTATAACAGAGAGTTTCGTAACAATTTTAGGAAACACCACCAGAGAGAGACAGAGCACATTATGAAATAGTACAGAACACACATGTTAGCTTCTCATCCGTAAGAGGAGTTGAAAAGACCTCAATACATAACTGAAGTTATAGAGTTGTGGAACATGTCTGGTTTATCAGCTCATTCCAGACAACTATCAATGTCTTCTATCTATCTATTCTATCTATCTATTCTAACTATCAATGTCTTCTATCTATCTATTCTAACTATCAATGTGAATGTCAGTGTTTGTGATTTGGCTATATGAGTCATGGCAACACCAGCAGGGCTATCCCTCAGAAACAATACATGACAGGACATGAATGGCATCAGGGATGGTTCACTCTAAACTCACATTTCTGTGAAGTGAATAGGGTCCAATTTCTGGTCACACAATGAACCCAACCCGCTTACATTATACTGGAAAGTAGGAAGTGAACGTTGTTAATAACTGTGATACTGACTTAAAAAGTGCCTTGAGTCTCTTCTTTTGCAACACCAGTCTCCCTATTTCAGGGTACTCAAAAGTAATTGGACAATTGGCTTTACGGGTGTTTCTAGTAAATCAACTATGTTCCATAACACAATTTGTGCAGGCATAAAAGAGCTGTCAATGTGTAGTGTTGATTCTAGGTGTAGTGTTTCCCTTTGGTGTTTGCTATTGGTGTCTGTCAACATGACGACCAAAGTGGTGTCAATGAATGTCAAGGAAGCCTTTATTAGGCTTTTATATAATCCATATCCACAACCGTAGGCTTGCTAAAAGCACTGGTGACCTGAGCAATCATAGACGGGCTGGTAGGTCAAGGCAGTTTGACCATACAGTGTTTCATCATAAGACAATGACCCAAAACATACTGCCATAGCAACTAGGGAATTTTTCCTGGTTAGGTCGATCTGTCCCATCGCTTTTGGGTACCCTGAAATAGGGGGACTATGCATAAAAAGTGTTGCAATTTCTGATGTACACAAATACCATCAAATAAATGCTGAGAATCTCTACTTTAACCTTGTAGTAGTTGTTCGATTTCAAATCTGAAACTTTTGGAGTGTAGAGCTAAAGGAAGAAAGATGCGTCACTGTCCCATTACTTACGCAGGGCACTCTATATCACATACTGTCGAACTCAAACATTGATCCGGAAACCTCTACTATGTCTAGTATGCTTCCGTTCATAGCCTTTAGAATGACCAGTTAACTAATTAATAAAAATAAATACAAAATAATTACCAATTAATATATTGATAACCAGGGTTCGAGTTATAAGCTGAGCTTTGTGGGGGTCTCCAAAATAAGTTTAACAGTGCGAAATGTTCTCATGCACGCGCGCGAATCATGCCCACACAGCGATGGGACTTACGAGTTTTAATTAGCCATAGGCTACTCATTTCACCACATCAACAGCACCACATGAAACAACAGCTATAAGCGATAGTTACGGGTATCTCGGCCAATAATGTTGTTGTTTTTGCTATACAGTCCATTCACTTTCACTGTTAGCACGACACACATTGTCCACATTTCCATTTGCGACATGCTTTATCGGTTATTTAAGAATAATGCACATATTCGTTGCCTAGCAACCTAGATGCTCTAATTTACAGTTTGCATTGGCTGCGTTCGTAAAAATCGCTTTGGAATCTGATCAGCTCTCACGGAATGCCTCTTGTCCAATCAAATGACTTGGTCCCTTTATGACTTTGACCCCAGTGTGCGCTCCGGCGTTCTCAGAGCAAATTTACGAACGCACTTGACATTGTGGCAGTTTGAAAACGTCACAGGGCTCCAAACATTTGACAAACATTACTACAAACAGTGAGTATCAGTATTTTACATGTTACAATAAGGTTAATGTAGCTAAAATATACATTCTAATTGTTGAGTTTATATTTGTTGGTTTGATGTTGTATCATCATCATCTTATCCGGAAGCTTATGTTATATTATGTTTCTTCGGAAGCACTTGGTTAGCACTTGCTATTTCAACAGTTTCAACGTTGGGTGTCATAACAGGTGCAGCTGAATTAAAGTTTGGTTTCTTGGATGAAAACCCGAAACTTTCTAGCTACTTTTACTAGCTACTGAATGTTTTCTTCTCAATAATCATGATAGCTAGCTACCAGGGCTGGACTGGGACAAAAATTAGGCCCTGGCATTTTTGGCCCAGACAGGCCCACCCCAATCGGTCGGACCACACCCACCAGCACAAAAATACTTGCCTTATATACTCGTCTTATATACTGTGCTGTACAGTCATATGACAAACTGCAGTATTCCCCCAATCCACTGCAAAGACGACTACATACAGTAAGCAATGGTACCAGTGCAAGTAGACCAGTGTACTCAGTGATCAGATTCCAGAGCGAATTTACGAACGCAGCCTTGTTGTTCTAGATTTTTTTTCTCCATTATCAACCTATCATTGCGCTTTAGAGTAAAACAAAGCACGCAACTGTCGCGTCTATCTTTTCATGGCAACTGTACATTGTGATTTACAAGGGATATTAACTAATATTAAGTAATATTATTACTTGGTTACATTTTGCAATTAATCCGCGGTACACATGCATGCCGAACCGTGGGGGGCGATCCGTTACACCCCTACACAGCTACCTATATTTTCCTTACCGGGTCAACGGTTACAGGCTGACTCGGCCCCGCTTATTCTGTATCCTCTCTATCCTCTGTATCTGTACCCTGCTCCCGCTCCTCCCTGCCAGCCTCCTCTTCAACCTGTTGCTGTTGCTGCTGTGGTAAACTTAAGGGTGCAGCAAACATGTCCCTAATGTTTACACATTTGGCAGCATCTGCCTCGAGTTTCTTTTTGTTTTTCCCAGCCTCCCTTCCGTTTTAGTGTGCTTTTGCGCTCCATCTCTCTCAGTATCTATCTAGTAACTATCCAGGCTAACTAAATTTATTTTGCCGGCCGACTCGGCCCAAAACTACCGCGAAACTGAGACGGAGGTCTGGTGCTGCATGCGTGCGTGACCCCTGACTCCCCCCTTCTCTCTGTTGATTGGGCCAGCCCAGTGTCTGTATAGAAAATGGACCAATGGGCCGCTGTCCCCGATTTATGGGCCGTTCAATGGTAGCTTTCGATTTATGGTCCGTTCGATGGTAGCTTTCGGCCGGTCGGCTCGGCCCAAAACTACCGCGGCCCACCGGGCAAATGCCCGGTATGCCAGATGGCCAGTCCAGCCCTGCTAGCTACTAAATGTTTTCTTCTCAATAATCATGATAGCTAGCTACTGAATGTTTTCTTCTCAATAATCACGTTCGCAAGCTCTCAACGATCATATTATTCTGCTGTTGCACAATATTCTACTGCGCCCCATAGTGTCTTGGTGGTAAAGTGCAGGCAGTCAAAGGCCTACTGTCATTCACAGGAGATTAATGCTGGTGCGCGTAGTTCTTTTGGAAAACGTGTTTATTTTAGAATATTTTATCATATAAATAAATGTAAATAATACTCATTACATTGACATTTATGATCAAATAATGGTTGTGGTAATGTATTATTAGCGACCCCCACAGATGTATGATTTTACTGCTTTCATGGGAGCTCAGACCTTCCTTATGGCTCCCACATAACTCGAACCCTGTTGATAACTTAATGTCAATGGTGTCATAACTGCCATTTGTGTCAGAGTTGCTCCATTTCGTTATTTAAAAAAAAGTGTATTTGTATGAGGAAGATTTTAGGAAGATTGAAACTGAAATTGATGAACATAGTCAGCATGACATGGCTACTCCTGTTTCGTTTCACAAATAAATGCAATAGTTACTGTCCACCACATGTCTAGACTTGGCCAAAGTACAACATATCAGAGTAAAGTGTTGTCATTCTCCAGCAGAGTAGAACGTAGCCTATAGTTTATTGTGGTAATAAATCTCCCCCTTTTTCATGAGAAATTGTACTTTATAAATATAGCATACTTCTGAATGAGCAGTTCCAAATGAGCAAGAAGTCATGGAAATGTAGCATCAGAAATGGTGTTTACAAATGAAAACAGTTGCATTGTGGGAGAAAAATGATTGACACGGCAGCCATTTTCCTACTGGACGCCCTGTTCCCATTGTGTGAGAGCTAGTAAATACTGACACAGCTAGACAACCATAACATTTATTTCCGTGCGAAAAACGTTAATATTCACCCAAGGTAAGTGGCAAATTTTAAGATATATTTTTGTCTAAAACACTTAACCACAGTTTTATTTAAGTTTTAGATTTGTTTAACTTCATTTTCTCTCAAAATAGCGTTTTATTTCGTCGGTGTAGAAATGGAAAATCGACTGCCGCGATGCCAGAGAAAAAGGCTTTCTACTTCCACTGGTCGAGGCACAGAAAATTCCGCTCCACTTTCATGTGCATTTTTACTTCGCTCATACGCTGTAAACAACCATCGCTCTAGGTCTAAAGGGGACTTTTTGAATACGTATAGTTGTGTTCTTTGATCTTTGAATGTTCATAGTCGTATGAATTTAGTAGTTTTTCGGAGATTTTTGAAAGTTTAGGTCCCGCTCTTTGCCTGTATATTGGTAGGCTCATTCGTTTGCTTCCCTATCTGCGGCCATAATCTTGCGGTTTGAGGCGGGACTAGGGTTTATGTTCCCGCCCCTACGGTTTGTTGAATGTGTTTTTATTGGTCGCCATCGACGACATTGACCACTGGATTGGATGTGTTCGGATTGTTATTCTGCATATTAGTTTGGTTGTTATGTCAGTGTTTATGGATTGGCTAGTTAGATGCTTCGGCTCCTTGTTGCTGGATTGCTCTCTGTTTCAGCGACAACAAAATAGAAAGTTCTCATAATACAAGAAATACTGTAGTGAAATATTGTAATTTGATTGAGAATTGTGCCAATTTAATACAAGCCTCAAATACTAAACGGATTTTTGGAATTCACAAATCCATTTAATAAATCAAATAACGGGTGACCTTTTTAAAATTTTACTAAAATGTGCAAAAAAATCTCACAGTAATCCTGACACAGTTGTGTTAATGACACATTTTAATGTTCAGTGTTCTTGTTTTCTTTCACAGGAGATAACTCTGCATAACTCTGATAACAAACTGCAATGGCTCGTACAAAGCAGACAGCCCGTAAGTCCACTGGAGGAAAGGCTCCACGCAAACAGCTGGCCACCAAGGCTGCTCGTAAGAGCGCCCCCTCCACCGGTGGAGTCAAGAAGCCCCATCGTTACAGGTAAAGGCCCCACCATAACCCCCCATGTCCCACTTCACCACAACCCACCCAAGTCCCACTCCACAACCCTATGCCTCACTTGTCCCACACAGTACAAGTGAGGCTCTCAGGAATAATTAACTATCTGTCATTGAGGGACTAGTTGTCTGTTCATCTGCAGGCAGGATTGTTGATTTCACGAATAAACAACAATGTGTGTGTTTGTTCCAGGCCTGGTACCGTGGCCCTGAGAGAGATCCGTCGGTACCAGAAGTCCACTGAGCTGCTGATCCGCAAGCTGCCCTTCCAGCGCCTGGTCAGAGAAATTGCTCAGGACTTCAAGACCGACTTGCGTTTCCAGAGCGCTGCCATCGGAGCCCTGCAGGTCAGTGTGTGTTTGTGTGTGTGTTTGTGTTTGTGTGTGTGTGTGTGTGTGTGTGTATATGTGTGTAGCTCCTTCCTCCCAACCTTAGCCGTAGGCCTAATCCCATTTTTTATTTTTGCCCCTACCCCCGCTTTTCGACTTGCCCCTCGGAACAGAGTTACAAGGGGCAGTGGTTGAAATCTTCCCCTTTGAATTGGGACAACCCTTCAAGACCCTGATACATCATCACACTCTATCAATCGAAAATAACAATGCTTCATTACCAGGCCACTTCATGACAGAATAGCTGTGCTCTGTAGGCTAGCAACCTGTGCTCCTACCTTGCCAGTCTGCACTGATATTAGAAGAGCGGCAACTTCGCTGCTGGACTTTAGTTAAGTATCAGGTGTCATATGCCATCAAAGGGGGGAAATGCGACATGGAATTATGGGACTGTCATGCACAAATCAGCTGTAAAACAATTTTGTAATGTTAGCTATCTAGCTAGAGACATCAGCATACTAGTTTTTCTTTATGCTTGTTATGAAGAAAAGGTCTATATACATTGAAACAACATTAAACTAAGATAATATGTGGCCTGGGGTGGTCCAGTGGTCTAGCACCGCGGTCGACAGTGCACACATATGCCCATGTCGGCATGGGTTCGAATCCGGCCCATGCCCTGCTGACATGCCCTCTCTTCCTACTTTCCTGTCAGTCTTCACTATCTGTCTGAAAAAATAAATATGAGTGGGACTGCCCCACAAAAAACCCCGAAGATAATACGATAGGGCTAATGGAGGGGTAGGCTAAGTGGTAGGGCTAACAGAGGGGTAGGGCTAAGTGGTAGGGGCAAGGGGTGTATTGGGATTGGGCCTTACTCTGCCTTAAATCTATGTATATATGGTCTCCCCCCCACACAGATTCAGCCCAATTCAAAATAAATTCTGATCCCCTGTTCTCTCTCCCTCTTTGTCTCTCTGTGTCTGCAGGAGGCCAGCGAGGCCTACCTGGTGGGTCTGTTTGAGGACACCAACCTGTGCGCCATCCATGCCAAGCGTGTCACCATCATGCCAAAAGACATCCAGCTGGCACGCCGCATCCGCGGGGAGCGTGCTTAGACGCCGTCTCCCCCCGCCCCCTCTCTTTCTCTCTTAAATGTTTCACCTCTGTTCTCTCTTTCTTTAGCTCTCACTGTCCCAGCCCTTACCCCCCCCAATGTTCCCCCAAAGCCCGTCCCAGTCCCTCCCTGTTGTCTTGGTAGCGTTTAGAGTAACAGTGATTTTGATGAGATAGAAACATGTTGAAGTCTCGTCTCTCATAGTTTTGTCTTCAGCAGATGTTTTAGGGTACCTTTTTCGTGCATGTAATAGGTGTTTCTGATCAGACACACACACACACACACACAAACATAAATACCCACACAGTGTATGTTTGTGTGTCGCAGCAAGCTCAGCTGCTGGGCCAGGAGGTTTTCCATGAGTCCTCTGGGTAAAGCACCAGGCGAGGTGTGTGTTTCGTCACAGGTACAGTTCTCCCACACAGACACAGGTGGTCTGACCAGAGGGGCGTCGCCCAGGGGCTAGTCTGCTTAAGGGGAGCGGCAACTTCCACAGCAGGGTGCTACTAAAACTAACCCCAGGGCCTCTGCTTTGTCTGACCACAATGCTCCCCCCTCACCTGCCCCCCCCTCACCTGCTCCGTCCCGCCCCTATATACCTGGAGTCTCCTCCCCGACCCCCCTGGTCCCCCTGGTCCCTATCTACCCAGCCTCCTCCCTCCACTGACCTCCCTCTCACCCAGCTCTTTACATCTATGGTGGAAGGGGATGGTTATCTGACCATCTAACTGCTCTGTGGAGCAACATTAGTCTGTCTGTTTGTGTGTTTGTGCGTGTGTGTGTGAGTGTGTGAACTCTGATCAGCCAAGCAAATTGTATTCAATGGCAAGTTTCTCTTGGTTACTTAAAATATTGATGATTTACTATCCTTGTGGATATGGTGTCTATTTTTATTTTTTATTTTTTACATACATACACATATATTCTTGTTTACCTCTGCCAGAGACATCTGATTAAAGAAATGAATCACATTGACAACATGGCAAACTCATGTTTTTTACTAATTCAGGAAGGGCTTCTCGGTTTCATAAGAGAGCTCCTATTCCAATGGCAGCCACATGGGGGCGATGTATACCAGCTCCACTCATTATCAATCTGTAATTGTCCGTGATGCTATAGTCTCAATTTGACCCTGTCGCTGTCTTTAGATTGCATTAGAGTTGTCACATTAGAATGTTGACTTTGTTGTGAGAATTACTCTGCACGTTTGGGTTCTTTTTCTCTTCCTATGTAGCTCTGACCATAGAATCTGTCCATTTCTCAAATTTGTGATACACGATATAACCTCATGTTTGTTTTCTTATATATTTTTTCTTATTCCTCAAGATTTTCAGATGTTTAAATAAGCTGATCTTTGTATTTTCCAAATTTCTCATATGGTGGTAATAAATAGATGTTACACAAAATGTATCTGTTGTTTTCTTTCTTTTGCTACAAATGTGTTTTTTTACTCGTTCTATGGTTATCAGTATGTGAAAATGAGAAACACCATGCATGATATTTTAGTGATAAAACAGATTTAAAAGAGTCAGTGGTGGCACATTGGATTATTAGATGGATTTGTAGAACATTATGTGAAAACCACGGACGCCCAGATGAAATGAGGTTTCCTGTTATGTGAGAGATGTTGTTATTTATTTGGTTATGTCATCTGTGCCTCTGCATCTGTGTGCAAGATGTTATTCCTCCTGCAGTTACAGTACCTGACCAGGTGAGGGAGACATTGAACAGCAGTAGCAGCATTATGATACTGCATCACTCACCTGGCAGCCATGTTGCTGTTATAGAATTTGGGACTTCACTAACTGTTACAAATGGAAACTCACACATCACCACTCACTCCAAGGCAAGAATATTCCCGCTAGAACACAGCTCTAACCCCCCAAACAGCATGTTGGTCAGCTAGGCCTACCGAACACAATTAAACATGTTATAGCTTAACCAATGGTTGTGTGCCACATCATTGGCTGCAGTATGCCAGTGCCCTGCCCTGTCCCATTTCTCCACACTATGACCTGCTGTCTGAGCACTCCTACCCTTTAGAATGACGTGTCTCCAAGTCCACCAGGTTGCACGCAGCTCTGACATTTTCCATGACACTCATTACATTAGTGCGCGATCGCACCCTCATGCACTTTCTAAACATGACGTGGGACACACTCACCCTGCACCCTCTGAGAGTCCCATGTGGAGAGTGGAGAATTGGACAGGGGCAATAGTTTATATTTTATATAATATACCATGAGATCTTACAGGGGACAAATTGAGAAATTGAGTGATGTCTGTTCTTCAGTCTGGGTGACATCTTTAAATATCAAATATGTTGATTGAAGTTGAATGTGTTCCCCATAACCCAATGTATTTCATACTGTTGTTCCCCAAACAAACATATCTCAGTGCCACTCATATATATCTTCTCAAAGACACTAAAGTGTGTGTTCTGATTACACCCAATGGGTTTGAAACATAGGATGGAAATATTAATGCACCCCAGGTATACATGCATTTTACTACAACAACAAACAAAATAGGACAACCCTCACTGCAAACTCAGCTTTTTCTAGGAAAATTGTGTGAAAAAATGATGTGACGGTGTTGGATGGAGTTTGAGGTTTTGAGCTTGTTCATGTGGCTTACATCAGAGAGGGAGAAGAAGTTAAGGAGTTTTCTGAGAGTCTGAGTGACCACATTAGAATGTTATGGATATATGAAAAGCCGGGGCACTCTTTAAAAAGATAACAATAGCACATAGTCCTTAACATGACTTTTTATGAGATGAATGATTACTTCACGGAAAGGAAGAAGGAAGGAAGCCATTTCTAAGTATTAGATCAGAGCCTGTGTTTGTCTCTGTGTTCACCTTCTCCAAGGTCTGGGATGTCCATCCCCCACCACATCTGCTCCTCTCAGGGATTACAGGACAAATGTCTGTCTGAAACTCCCAGTGCTGATGGGCAGATTACAACTGCATTGCACCCTGTGAGAGAGATTAACCAATCAGGACACAGACAGAGAGGCAGGGATTAACCAATCAGACCAACGAGAGGGAGGGCAGAGAGATTAAACTGGTGCAGAGTGGGATTAGGGCCAGAGTTGAGTGCGTAGAAACGCTTCATAAAATCTCTCTTATTTTTCTCTTACTTCTAAATATTTGATACTGTGTACATTTAAATCACACCTTACTTGGTTGAGGAAAAGGATAAAGTTGGATTGTGTATTATATAATACACAATCCATATATTATAGATATTCAGCTGTGTTTCAAGATTGTTGCTGGGTAAATAAATAGGCCATGTGATATTTTTCCCATGTGTTCCATCTGAAAGTAATGTATTTGTAATCTGCCACATTCTGATCTCAATCTAAGATTACAGTTAAGAATGTGGTGGAATTTTCTGCCAAGTCTTTATTGTAAGACACATTTATAAACATTTAAAAGATACCCTTCAGCTGAAGATAGACACATAGCATGAGAGTGGGATGGGGCTATGGATTAATCTCTATGGATGCATCTCTGTTGTGATTTAATTCAGTCTGGTTAAGCGGCACAGCTTTCACTCTATAGCTTGAATCATTGTGTATGTACACACACGCACACACACGCACGCACACGCACACACACACACACACACACACACACACACACACACACACATACACACACACACAGACCCCCATACACATGTTGCACACAAACACGCTCACAATCAAGTATAGACACACATTTTTCTGCTCGTGGTCAAATTGCATGGCTGTAACCAGGTCAACTAGGGATTATTGAGTTGTCAGAAGAGTCGGGGAGAGGTGGAGTAGTGGGGGTGTGGAGGCAAAGGGGAGGGGGTGTAAGAGGTTGCAGGGGGGGAGAAGAGGTGGGCGGGGTGAGATGGGATCAGATGGGGGTGGGATTGGGGGGGATCAGATAATACGGAGATATTGTAGCTTGAGGGACAATAGAACAATTGTCACAAATGATATACCCTTGAGATAGTTTAGTCTTTGAGAGAAAGAGGGAAAAAGTTGTTTGTTTTGAAAGGATAGACAGTTGATCTCAAAAGTGTTCTTTATCAAAGCAGTTTAAGATCAGTATTAAAATGTTTGTCATGTCATATAATGGGCCATTTCAGTTGGATAGAGGCCTAGATGTTCTGTAACTGAAACCATTAGAGGCGGAGAGGGAGAGACAGGGACGGAAAGAGAGACAGAGACAGGACTGAGAGTGAGAGAGAGAGAGAGAGAGAGAGAGAGAGAGAGGGAGGCAGAGATGGTAGAGGGAGAGAAGGAAAGAGAGACAAACATGGGGGAGAGAGGGAGGGAGACAGAGGGGGACAGGGGAGTAATCCTGACTAATTCACTTAGGGCATTGCTGAGGGGACGGTAAGAGGATTGGGGCACTCCCACAATCAGATCAGCAGAAATAACCGATGGCATGATGGACTAGAGAGAGCCATGTGGGCCGGGTGAACACTGCTGTGGCACACAGAACCGAAACCAGAACCAACACCAGAGTCACATCCAGTTCTTTTGAAATGTACTGCTACAGGAGTCATCCTGACTTGAGTGAAGTTAAGTGGTCACTTGAGTCACACATACTGAACCCAGAATGATTCCGAATCGTAACACGTTCAAATGCATAATGCAAAGAACGCTGAATCCATTAAAATGTCCAATGAAAGTCAAACCTCATGAAAGAAAACGTCACTCAACTAATTACAATGATTATCACAAAAAAACGTAGATTCAAAGTAACTTTAATATTTCACACAAACAAAACAAACTTTTTTTTTCTTCATCAATATAGAATAGAATGATGCTAGCCTAACACCTTATAACACATTAGCTCCAAAAGCCTAAAAGAAACCAAATGTAAACCTAAATTTAAGCATACAATGATAATTAACTTACTAAACTCAAATTAACACTGATGGTCCTTTCGGGAAAAGAGCAAAAATAGAGAGTAAGACAATTTCAACATTCCTTGCAACTGCAGTCTCTCTTCTCTCACTTGATCTACATGTATCATTGTGGGTCTTGAAAACAAAACTCAAGCCATCAACAGCAAAGAAAAGAGGTGAATGATTATGAGTATGGTATCGTTGTGAACATTTGGGATTCTCTTGATCTCACCCATCGGAACCATGGGCTATGTGTTCGTTTTCAGGTTCAGTCTCGCGTTCACAATAAGGAGGCTTTACTAGGGTCTCCTGGACTCCTTTCCTTTCTCCCCTGAGTGAAAGACTTCTAAAGGGGTTGATTTAAAAAAACGAGTTTACGAATAAGAAACTCTCTCAGTTATCAGTTGATCCTATCTGGCGAGGTATTAATTTACAGTATACATGTTGACATCTTCACCTCCCACTCCCTCTTCTCCTCTCTACAGGACCTGGAACTTCCAGGAATTCTGGTCCTTGTGGTCCAGACAGTCCATTGTGCTGAAGCCCAGCTTCCAGGCCTGCTGGTCTTTGTAGTCCAGGCAGTCGACGGAGCTGAAGCCCAGGGAGGAGGCTGTGCCGTAGCCCTGGGAGGAGAGGGAGGCAGGGGACTGACTCAGGGAGCCCCCCATGGAGGGCACGGTGATGGGGCTCAGGGCACCCCCGGTGGCAGACAGCTGCGAGTGCATCGGGGACAGGTAGGCGCTGCAGTCCAGGCCGGTGAAGTAGGAGGAGGTGCCCGCGTAGCCCTGGGTGTAGGAGGGCTGGCCGTAGCTCATGGGGTAGGCGGAGGGCCTCTGCATGCAGGGGGCGGAGGAGGAGGCCAGGGGGTCGGCGAGGGGCGAGATGGCCGGGCTCCAGATGGACACGGCTGCATTGCCTTGGTTGGAGCTGGGGTCCAGGGTGGGGCCCGAGGGGACGGGGGAGGGGCTGTAGGACCCTGTGGGGTTGCCCGTGTGGTCGGGGCCACTGGGCTCCTGGGCAGGTGAGGCCTTCTTTTTGGGTGGGCGGGGCTTGGACTGGCCGCTGCTCTGTTGCTGCTGCTGACGACACTTGGCCCTGCGGTTCTTAAACCACACCTGCAGAAAGAGGCAGAAACACACATGAACGGGTTAAAACCACGCGCACATGAATCGTACAGTCCCACCTGAGAGTATGTGCCACTCAGCCAACTAGGTGTTAGTATTTCTCCTAAAGAAGAGTGTGTCGTGTACACTATTTCACCTGTTAAGGGATGTATGCAGAATGATTAGAACCTGTACAGATCTCTATCTGGCAGTGGAGGCTGGTGGAGGTAGAAGGGCAGCAAAGGCCTCCACCAGCCGTCACTGGTATGTTGAGATCACCAATGTATGTACAGTAGGTTTAACTGAACCTGCATGGCATGGTGGTAGACAGACTGACACCTACTGTTGAGACTAGAGCAGTCACCCGTTAGCCCATCCTTCTACTGGACCATATGAGGTCTTCTACATATCTAATGGAAGCTTCATGTGTCATCAGCCACGTAGTACCTGGACACGTGACTCAGGCAGGTTGATCTTGAGGGCCACCTCCTCCCTCATGAAGATGTCGGGGTAGCGGGTCTTGGAGAAGAGTGCCTCCAGGATGTCCAGTTGGGTGCGGGTGAAGGTGGTGCGCTCCCGACGCTGCTTCCGGGGAGTGGCTGAGAAATCCAGAGATACAGAGACTGTGTGATAATAATGGTAATGATGGATTGCATTAATGTAGCACAGAGGGAGGCTGAGGGGAAGGGAGGCTATCTATCTGTCATTCACATGGACATCAGATATTCAATGCACATGTTCAGAACAACTGAGATCTCATGAATCTTGGTCTACTGTCTTTTGAGTTCTTCACATTTACATTTACATTTTTTTCCCTTTTATCCAAAGCGACTTACAACTATTTATTTGAAAGATCATATTATTCATAGATCACTAGACAAGTAGACAAAAGACCACATCAGGAAACTCCTATAGCTCTCAGTTCATGATTGCAATTTAATAGCAAAAAAACGATGATCAGGATGCAATTCCGCTACCAGCAGTTAGAGCACAAAAAAGTATTGTAACATTATTGTGGTCCACTACCATGGCAACTATCATGATAGAGCGGGTATATGTGGTTACATTTTGGCGACAATAGAAGGCTAGTGGTTAAGAAGGCTCATTATAGCCTAGCAAGAGATTTCAGTTTTAGTGGGAAATAGATGACTCCGGTAGACAACTGTAAAATTCACACTCTATCATCAGTTATCCATGGATAGGTTTTGTTAATTTGTTAGTTTGGTTTGGAGTGATTTGTACCCAATTCTGTTCTTGTTTTGTAAAATACTACAGTACAATAAGTACACATTAATACCAGGATATAATAATAATAATAATAATAATAATAATAATAATAATAATACATGTATTGATTATAATTATAATAACGTATTAAAAGTGATATACATATTCATATTATTATTATTATTATCATCATTCCAATCTGATAACATCTTGTAATAAATGAATATCAACGGGATCTAAAAATCCATACTGCCTTCGCGCGCATCACTATACGCATCAAACATTTTATTTTCAAATAGCCTAGGCCGACCAGAAATAAACAAAAACTGTATGACAAAGAAATACAAAGTAAATGATACTCACATGGATATGCAACAGTAGTGTGTAGCAGGTCCATCCCGGGGCCAGGCATGCCCGTTAACCCGTTCATGCCGTAATGGGGTTGCTTAATGTAGGACATCATCCTTGCGCTGGATGTTAAGTCCTTTTGCTCACTGGATTGTTGCTCTTATCAGACAAACGATCTGGGATGGTGTTTTCTCAGAGGACTATTGCCCTCTCTCGGTCCTTGTTGAAGTTTACGTTTCTGGTCCAGGTCCTGCTCTCCTCTCCACCTGATGCGTAAGTGGAGTGCCCGGGATGTTTCCGAGCTGTTTTTTTCTCTTTTTCTTTCGTTTATCTCCTCTTCCTCACTTGACTGACTCGTTTTGAACACAAAGCACGTGTCTTGTGCTCCTGTCTTCAGTTGCACACCGTAGTCTAGGGCCTAATACAGCGCGCCGACTTCTATTTCTGCAGGCGTGGTGCAGGTGAAGAGGCGCGTGCTGCCTGTGCGCTCGGAGGAGACCGCTACACTGAGTACTGACACACACAGACAGGGTCAGCTAATTAGAAGTGTGAAGTAGAGGCACACACCCCCTCCCTTATCTCTCTATCTCTCTCCCCCCTCTCTCTCTCTCGTTCTCGCTCTCTCTCTCTCCTATCCCCATCCCACTTTAGTAATCAGAAGTCCCTTATAAATGACAAACACATTTGTACATAGCCTATTATTTCTTTCTGATTTACCATGCCATGGCGAGGCCTACTCGTTGTGAAGCTGCAACCGTTTAGTGTTTGGTTACTAATTCGTTATGTGTTAAAAAAAAAATACTGTAAAAATAATGTTGCCATTTTTGGGATAGCTGTCCTGTTTAGGTTACTGTAAGCTAACCGTTCTGATATAATGTTACATTTAAGTTTTAAATATTTTTTTTATTTTAAGAAATGCCTGGTATGCTAAAAGTGTTGTAGGTGTTGTTCTTATACTCTCAAGAAAGAAAACCTTGATATTCAAAATGTTTTCAGAGTTGTGGACAATCAACATTTGACAGTCACTCCTCCAACGCCTGGTTAATTTTTTCAAGCATCGCCATATTAGGAAAATGAACATATTAAGCCACACAAAAAGCCCATTAATTAGTCTAAAATTCAGCAACAGCAAAAATTTCCTATGAAAGAATAATCAATAACGAATATAATATTTTCGGAAATAAAATTTCGTTGACCAACCACAACCCGTAGGATTTGCAATTGATAAATACAAATGGTTATTTTATTAAAATGATATACTGGATGGACTCAATTAAATCATTTTCATTTCAAAATCAGTATTACAAACACCTTTATCCAAGTTGCTACATTTGTCTAAAGTAAGTGAATAATCTATACATCAGTCATCATATGAAAACAAATATATGTTGAACCAGGGGTCACTGGCTGTTACAATGCTAGAAGAAAGAAGGATTACTTTTTATTTTATTTTTTATTATATTTGTATTGTTATTTACAGTAACAGTCAAATATACAGCAGAAAGAAGAGTCTGTAATTCAGCAGGCTGCAGTGCATGAAAACACTCATGAAAGGAATGGGATCTCAATGCTTTTTTCTTAATTCATATTATTATAATAAAATGCATAGTATCACAACTTTATTTTAAATATCGAATTGCACACCTTATGAGGCCTGCACTGCACCTAGGGCAAATGTCTGAAATACATATCCATTATTATTGTGGAATATCGATTATTTGCGTCTTTGCAATGGGTCAAGGTAGAGTAGACAAACGGTACACATCATGATCAATTCAAGCATTTCACACATTGACAGATCATCAACAGATTACAGTAAACTGTGATAAACCAGTGCCATAAACCAAACACACAAACACACACACACACACACACACACACACACACACACACACACAGAGAGAGAGATGCACAAACACCCACAAAGCTCATTTGATTTATCATAATATGCTTTATCTGAAAAGTAAGTATCTTATCTCCAGATAAAGGGAGGAAAGAGCGAGCAATCCATTCAGTGGTAGAGAGAGCGAGGAGGATAATGGGAATGAGCTACAATATTGGCCCAAAGAGAAAGTTGGGATAG